>NW_008751658.1:5077665-5080059 GCF_000715545.1 Opisthorchis viverrini | reverse complement strand
TGCACCACTGGCAACAAGGAATCATCGGCCAAAAGTTTTTTGCACGAATGCGCCTGCGCATAAGTTGCATCACCAAAGGCCATTTAGATTCTAGAATGTTGAGGAAGTCTGTTCCGGTGGAAAAATACCTGAAAGTTACGTTCATTGTATGTGAGTCAACCTTTTCCACAATTCGCGATTTTTTTCATCCGTTAAGGTATTCAAAGTCGGCGGTGTTTACTCACCTGCAGATTTAGTTCACTTAAACAAATCGCCATAGTAAAGGATTTTCAATAATACAGGAGCATGTACCTTATACATAGACATTCTACACTATGAAGTGGCAAGTCTGAAAATGCCGTAGATTTCGAGAAATCAATCTCATTGTGCGAATAGCCAGCGGCCACGTTTATAAATTCCGAAGATAGTCTGAAATGTTTTGACACAAGTGTTAGCACACAAAACTCGCGAACCACCGAAGTAAGCGCAAACAAAATCAGAAGACAAAGTTAGAGCAAGTGGCTACGTTTGTATAGTGTGAACTTGTACAAAATGCGTTTTTTTAAAGTTTTCTCGTATTCACACTATAAACGGATGTGCAATTGACAACATATGTAATGTTATAATGCAGCCAAACATAGGATAAAAAAACAGCTGCGAGCTCAATAAGGTCAAGGAAGCAGTCCCTGGTACTTCAGACCTCAGGGTAGCGGAACATCATATATGGCAACTCAAGCAAGCGCGTGAGTGACACGACGGCGTATCAAGCCTGCCACAACTTTACAGGCCACTATGCGCTACATGGTTGTGTTTAAGACCACGAAGTCGATATGAACGTTGGTGGAAACTCGGTAAACAAAGTGAAATACGGTTCTTATAAATAAAAGAGTGACAAAACTTAAATTCTACTTCACTAGTAAACGAGCTAGTTCATGAAATTGTGTAAGGTCAACGAAACAGAGTGTGACCACACATTCTGGAAGTGAAGGCGGAAAACGGGCCAGTGCAACCAGGATTACTGTTCAGATCAATGAATACGTATGAGGGTCATTGTGGGGATCAAGGAAAATTACAAACATGGAATGTGAGACAACAAGCCGTTCAACAGCATTTAATCACCACACACACCAAGGGTGTGCAGATCAGTCACAGGCCGTACACATGCGGAGTGAATGCTAAACGCGATCTCGGCTTTGCGATAAGTGGCTTGGATAAGTGGTCACCTTATTCTTGCACTGAGCAAAGACCAAGTCATGACGTGAAATTTCGTATGTTTCCCAATAAACGCATAGTGACCAACAAAGTAGACACGGTGCTTCATAGGGGTAATAAAATCAAGGATGAACAAGCTTTGGAAGCTTTGAAGAGGGAGGCTTCTCGGCAGCTATATTCTTGCAAGATTCATTACAGCAACGTGCCAGCCAAACCGTAAAGAAACAGAAACGTGAGGGCGAAACAGTGTATTCTGGCAGCCACCGTGCTGTTAGTAAGTGGGTATTACTGAGAATGCATAGAACTGAAGTCTGTTGCTGTCGTTCCGACGTTATATCACTGACCAATAAGTTTCACTGTAACTTTCAGTTCATTCGGTCATCAGTTCATCAACGAGTAGCTTTAGTGAAGGACCATCTAATTATCTGAACACGATAATGGCTTATTGTGATAATTAGAATAGTGGTAAGTATCTTAACTACCGAATGTACGCGTAGTATAGAAGTCCGAATATGGACGAATGACTATCGTATATTCTCGAATATCGCGGGCGTACCATCAATCGCATTGCAAAACAAAGGCATATAAAAATACACAAAACAGAATAAATAGAATAGAGTCAATATTCACCACATCTACCAAACGTTGAATGAGCGTGCGGGTGCTTATAGTCTCTAATAGGTTGAAAACTCAAAGGTTCAGATCGGATTGTCACGTTCAGTGTTTGTTTCATGCTCATCAGAACCACCTGTAAGAGAATCAGAAAGGTCATTATGTATGAAGCAGCAGACGTATTGTCGCCAAATTGACCTGTAACATTGAATTCGACCTGACCAACATGCCGTCTGTGACTTGAGAGAACTTCGAGGTCAAGAACCGTGACCATACGATTCCCGTTCCTCCCAATAACATCACCGGTAGATAGATGTATATCGTTACCTTTGAAAAATGTTACGTCAGCAGTCAAAATGCATTCAGGTTCGTGCGTAAGAATCTCGAGTTGAATAGCTCTGCTGGAATCTCACCAGTAATTGAATGAGCAACATTCCAGTACTGCATTAAGAAATGTTTCATATGTAGCGGACTAGGACCTTATCAGCGTGTTCGGATAAATTAACAAGCAAAGTAACCAATGCAAAATCACAAAATCACAATAGGAAAAGAATGAGTAGTCAAATGGGGACTCACGAATGTGTAGATCCA
>NW_008751658.1:5002537-5077481 GCF_000715545.1 Opisthorchis viverrini | reverse complement strand
GTTCAGCAGTCAACGGAGCGTAAATACGCTCGTTCGGCAAGAAGTCAGCAGGTCGCGCCGGAAAATTGTGTATTCGTAACATTAAAACAAACGTCATGATACAATGTGAACGACAGTTACAAAGTGTGGTTCAAGTTCAGGAAGAATGGTAAATCTGACAACGGATTACTGACACTACAGTACTCCCCACCTAGAGCGTCAGGAATAATGAAAGGGAATGACGCTCGATAATGTGACAAAACTCAACGGGTGTGGTCTGCGGAGCAAACAGGAGTCTTGCAGGTTCGGCCAACACGTGTTTGCTTNTGCAGTTGAATTTACACTGAGTGATTCCACCGAGTGATAACATTGTGATGAAGAGAAAAAAATTCCGGATCGCGACGCCAAATGTGATAATTAGAATAGTGGTAAGTATCTTAACTACCGAATGCACGCGTAGTATAGAAGTCCGAATATGGACGAACGAATATCGTATATTCTCGAATATCGCGGGCGTACCATCAATCGCATCGTAAAACAAAGGCATATAAGATACACTAAACAGAACGAATAGAATAGATTCAATGTTCACCACATTTGCCACACGTTGCATGAGCGTTGACCTATTTAGGCTCCTGAGTTTCTTGGGAGTTTACCAAAAGTGAAAACAAGAGGTCGCGCTTTACCGTCAAATTTTCAGGTCATCCTTCACTTGTCATCAACGACAGACCGGCTTAGTATAAATCACGCTTTCAGTCAGACCATGACAGGCAGAAACCTGCAGGGCTGCTACAGTGACAGTCATCCAACGCCATCTTAAAAACATTCCTTAGCAGAACTACACTAGTCGTACACTAGAGCATCTCTTCTGAAAACCATTGGCGAAAAACAAGCATCAGAAGTTAACTGTTAACTGGTCCACGTGATGAGCTATTAGTTTCCGCAAAGGAAGAATGGTGGCTTCAGTGAATTTCATCATCTGTCCTGAGGTACCAGCAGGCGGCCAGGTGAGAACGGTCAATGTCACACCTGTCTGACATCTATTGGACTGTTCTTCTCTGGTCTTAATCATTGGGAAGTGGTTGCGCAACGTGATATTGTCTTAATACAGATAGAATATACTTAAGGATCAAGTCAGTTGGTTTTGAAGTATGATGTCTATAGAGTGCAGGAATTGAGGCTTATCGCCCTTATCATTGTTTGGCTAAGATTCTTGCATTTTCGAGAAACTTGGTATGACAGAGCATTTCGCCTATGACAGAGCCATGAAAGTTTCTCAATTCGTAACGCAAATCGAAGGTGCCATGAGAATTTAGATTTGTCGAATGTACCAGTGAAGCGTCGGTGATGCGATTGAGGCCATGGCTTTACTCAATGCACTTTAAAGCCACGGTCTTTCTAGACAAAGATTATAATTATCTAAATCTGACACCAAACTTTCTTTTGCGCAATTCACTTTGAAGTCTCATTTGTGCCAAAAACAGCTAAGACATCGTTCATTTAAGCTCAGTGATTTTTAACTAATAGATTGCACCTTGTGCAGATGTCGCCCAAGTGGGTTTATCAGGTTCAGAGCATCAAGGCGCCACCGTTTCGGAATACTGTTTCTCCAGCTATTTTGTCGGTCTGTGAGACAAACGTACCGGTAGATCATTATGAGCTTGCTTTTTACCATGGTGTGACGAATTTCGCACTCCAATCACTCATTGAATTATATTGGGGGGTGGCCGAGCGATAATCTCAGACTCCCATATTAAGTTCATAGTATATAAAGCTCTGACCATAAAAAATTCTGGTCTTCCAAACTGGTGGACGGAAGTTGTACGGCAAGTTGTTCTTCAAATAAATGTAAGCACTAGCAATTTTCGACAAACACCGCTGTTTTTCAGCCAGGGTATGAGCCCTAGTAGATGCAACCGACGAGCGTTTGTTCTAAAATTATCTCTACTACCACACTGATTACTTCCTGGACTTACCAGTGAGCATTCAAGGCTTTAATTCAAGGCTGCACAACTGAATATTCAACGGAGGAAATCCATTCTTTTCAGTTTTAGTACAGGAAGCGAACATCCACATAAGAAACCGTCGAATCACAAAGCCCCCTACCTGGCTGGTTGGTCTATTAATTTTCTTCTAACATGAAGGAGAATGGGCCGCTGCTGACGCCTTACATCTTCTTATTTTGCTTACATTTTTCTACTTCCCCCACCTCAATACTAATCTCCATGTGGGCCTATCCGTTAGGATTGACGACCTTGTTTGTCTTGTATTTGTCTTGGTAGCAAAATCTCCTCGTCAGCCGAGGCCGACAGCTTCAAACATCTGGGAAACAATCTTCAAACTTCGGCGCCCGGTTTATTTGGTTGCGTTTAACGATCGCATTCTCAAGTACACAGGAAAATAAGTTGCCCTTACTAACACACCAGAATGTCTTGAAATAGGTGCGTGTCATTTATCGGATAGAATACTTCAGGATCGGGGCATAAAAATAGAGCCAATCGCCTTATCACTATCATCTCGCTTCCAAATGCGCAACACAGGCGATCCAGAGGCCACTGCGACAAGCTGTGCGATAATGCGAGTGAAGCCACTGGGAATTTTGAAATACTAAAATTGTGGGGCATTTATTCATAGGCCACAGCGCTGCCACCAATAGTGTAAAGATGTGGTCAGTGCACCATATACTAGGCCAAAATCCAACTTGGTGTTCTCGGGACAAGTGACCATCATAGTGCGAAGAAGGACAGAGGATGCCAAGTGTCTCGTTACAAGTAGAATCAAGCTGGTCCCATGAATGGGCAATATTGCCGATTCTTTCAGTTTTCTGGGACAGTCTCCTATTCACAAAATAGAAATAACCAGATCGGACAACCACTATTCTACACGATGCTGAGAAGCAATCTCTGTGACGGTGTTGGAAGATTGGTAGCCTGGGTGCATTCATTGGTAATTGATCAGGTGGCTGCTGATCTGTTCACCGAGCTTGGCCTACAGATCAGCAGCCATGTGGCCGATTATCAAAGCTCTGGGAACTGGGACGATGAATGGCGATGACTGTAAAAGATCACGTTCTAACACTTCATCAACTATGTGAAATGCTCAACTGACTGTACGGGCGCGTTCAAGCTGAGTTCAACGTTTATCAACGTTATCCTGATGTCGCTCTCACCAACCAGAACGTCCGCTTCTTTATTTGACAGCATGAGGTCATTGGATCACTCTCGGTCAGCCAGAAACCAAATGTTGTGTGCTACTGACCTTTCTGAAGAAGACAGAGACCCACTCATTGTTACACTGCTTTTGTCTTCTAAAATATTACTGAAAGTGATTCCTAGATAAATCGTTGTCCAGGCGCTAAGCCCTGACTGCCCTTAACAAAAGATGTCGACGGTTTTATATGCGCATTTGTTTGACGAATGAACAGAAGCGGATATCGTGCGCCAAATATATGTCGAAGTAGCTTTACTGGCAATATGTTTTCTGAGATACAGGATGAAACAGCGAAATCACTCTACATTGTCCATCAGTAGAAATGCATTGTTTATTTTATTCATCACCTGAACTCTTCAGGAAAACTTTATACATACATATATCCAAGACACAACTGTTTAAACCTGCTTCTTCTCCGGATTAGGCACCCGGTTCTTGTGCTTGGGACAACTTCTCAAGCGGATCCTTCGGTTTTTTAGTTGCCCGTCATTCGTGGATTCAGCCAGTCAGCTTGGTGCTTTTACTTCTAGCTCAGGAGTTATCGTGCCTGTTTGCTGATATTTTCCACCCCTGGGATTCAGTACCTAAGGAGTAACATGTGGAAGACTGCATTTCACATACCTCGATAAACTACCTCTACATTGCAGTAAGTACGAGGAAGCCGATTCTATCACTCCGTCATAAATGCTTTTGGAAGTTTTTTGGTGCAACTCTCTAATGCTGTTGGGATATCCTAAAACATTTACACGTGGAGTCAATCATACGGAGAGGTCAATGTTTACGCAAGACGTGCTTGCACGCCATGTGCGCACTACCAACGTCAGCGTTCGTAATGCACCGGTTCCGCAGTGAATCGGGTAGAATGACTGTCGTAGTTGCACACGTCCGGAAAAGTGTTATCATTCTACTCTAACCTAACTCCCCGAAACGCAAAGAGGCTCTCCTTGATTCAGCACGGGCTCCCTAATTTGTAGGCAATTTGACTACCTGCAATTAGTTTGGACTTCTTCTAAACTTTCGCAATCCTGTCGGAAGGCCTGAACATGACCGAGTTGCAGATTTCCAAAGATTTACGAGTGACAATTATAAGAGACTCTGGGGAAACACTCCACCACAATTTCTGTCCTGGTATCATCATCGGAGAAAACTTTGTGACTTCACCACAATAATTTTTTTATTCCAACTCCAAGCTTCCGCACTACATTAGATTCCGACTTATTGGTGTTCTTACAAGCCTGAACCCAAGGAATTCACACTGTTCTTCTTTGTATAGTCACACAATCTGACATATTGGTAAATATTGTCAACCGTGTCTTCTGGGTAGTATGGTATCACAATTTCTCTCGGACCAAAGAGAAACACGTTAGCTTTCTATTGGTGGAGGAAATATTTCACAGCTTTGAATGAAACGTTGACTTAGTTAAATGTGGATCCGTCACTTTTGAACTAAGGCGGTGTAATGAGGTCAGGGACTACTACCTATCAGAGGGTTTTGCAGGCACCTACCAATCAGGTATCTTTATTCATTCCTCGTGTACTTTATAAACAAAGACATATGCAATGCTTTAGTCAGAGGCCGCCAGAGACTAGAAATGAAAGTATTCGCAGCCTTCGTCTTTGTTATCATGTCCCTGCATGTTTGTGAGTTACTGGGACTTTTCAGATCGTATCTGCACATTACATTTTATCCGTGCTTTAAAGTATGCTGGAGCTAGGGTATACAACTATCCCAAAAATTTCACCCTGTCAGATTTTTTTTGCCCAAATCTATGTGCAGGCAATTTATTTGATGAGCAGAATAGCATAAATACTATCTGTAATCAACGAAATAAATGTTGTTTTTTTGCATCAGTCCCGATGGATAAGTACACCCGTTAAGATGTCTTAGAGATTTGTAGCCCATATTTTCTCACCTGAGCTGAACAGATTTACCATACCGAAAGAGGATATTTTAAACGCCTTTAGCCTCAGGTTCACAGGACACGAAGAACTTCTAATCCCGGGTTGTCAGTCTGCATGGCAAAGAATGTAAGCAAATGGATGACCCCAAGTTTAATTGCTCCAAACTTTTTCACACGGCTTTGCACGATAGAAAAAAGTGTGAGTCCTACACACGTATTTGGTAAGCTTTACTGACGACGGAAAATTTCGGGTGGCTGATCAGTTTGTTTACATCTCCTTCATTAAGACCTGGCCAAAATCTAAACCTATGGTTTGGTACCGAGGATGCAAAATACTTCGAGTGAAAAATATCCGACGATTCATGAGTAGTCAGTTTATCCGAAAAAGCCAAAAGACGAGTAGGGTGGGTGTTACTCGTAGTCTGTAACCCAGACCATTCAAGCATGTGTACTTGAAAATTCTTTCAGTTGAATTTTGCTTAAGGTGAAGCGTAACTGAAAACATGTCATTTGATTAACTCATAATGAACGAATGTATACAATGATAAGAGTTTATTGAAGCACAGAAAAATATTATAAGTTTTGCTGACTATTCCACTTTGTTTTCCCTCAGCCTTTCAGAGGTAATTTAGGGAGTAAGAAGTCACCACGTAAAAATTTATTTTACAAACCCTCTTAAATAATTTTCTAAGAGAACACTGTAAATCTAATAAACTTACAAATGAAGTTTCATATGTTGAAATTACTTCGGTCGAACAAATACGCTGTAGGGTTCACCGAGTTTTTCTCAACGGGAGCCATAAAACATATCAACCATGACAGGGTATCAATGTGAAAAGCAGGATATTGTTCTTGAGTACTGCGCGGGACAGAACTCAGAATCAAAGAGACAAATGAAACTTCTGTTTGAATTCGTAGAAACGCAAATACGGAAAAGTGCCTGATTTTAATACTGACTGTAGGTTCGCATATTTTGTTTTACTGCGAATTCGCACAGGAATGATAGTTTGCCTGGTAAGCAAAGTCAGCCTGTGCTGAAAAGCCGAGAGGCACTATTCAGTTTCTATCGGAATCATCAACAGTGCGCATCTAACGAAACTCCAAAGAGTTTCACAGTAACATACCTCCGGCTAATCGTTTAAACACTTAAAAATTTGGAGGCACTATTAGTTTCTATCGGAATCATCAACAGTGCGCATCTAACGAAACTCCAAAGAGTTTCACAGTAACATACCTCCGGCTAATCGTTTAAACACTTAAAAATTTGGCCAAGAGCGACCAAACAGCACCGTAACGAACCCGTAATTAGATAGTATTTGTCCCCATAGATCCTTCATCTCACCGAACTGCATCACATACTTAGGTATTGACTGGACACTCAAGTGAAAACTCGGATTACTCAGTCATTCGTTTTGTGAAACTTTTGTTCCTCTGTGCTACTTATAGGCTGATGGTTAAAAGAAGGTACTTGGTAATTTCCACTTGAGATTTCACCCTCCAAATGAACCCGGACGGTTCTGCTCAAACCGGTAACTGGGAGCTCGCGGTCCAGAAGTCCCATGGGGTTTTGTGAGATGTGAACCGCTGATAGTTCCAAAAAATCAAGCAGCTATATGATGCTTCTCAGCTTTTTAGCCCAGTGAGGTTTCACATACATAGTACAATCTCACTTGACACGTACTGAATTTCCTCACACGGAAATCTATCCATAAGTATATCATAGGTGTAATTTTCTTACCACGTATGTTATTTATCTTCCGGAGAAGTCTTCACGCGAGCAGCCAGTCAGTACTTTAGCGAGTGATATGATTTCTACGACTAAAGAATGATTGGCGCTATATGCTATATTTTTTGAGGGCAAGTGTAGAAGAAATGGAAGAGCTTTGCTTCGGATTCACTGGCATGTAAGCCAAAGTGAGACGCTTTAGGAAGGGGACAGTATTTAGCTGCTGCAGTTCCGCCTCCGATCATCCGTAAGAAACAGTATACGACTTCTAAGTTAAAACAACCCTAATGAGGAGAATGTTGACATTTCAAATATAGTAGATCGTCGTTGATGTTTTACTACAAACACTTTCGCAAACATTGCATCAGCAATCGAGTTGTGACGTCATTATTGCGTTGTAATGAAGCATAGTGAAATGTGGCGATGGGTCGGAGTTTGTGTGTTGATTAGTGTTGTGTGTCAAATTACGTGGTGCTAGCATGGGGTGACCTTCGATCACGATTGCTTTTTCGGTCGGTTGGTTCCAGTGCTTAGTAGGTTATCCGGCACTCAGAATTTTCGACGACCAAGTGAACCTTGTGCTTAGCTTACCTGGCTCTCGCACTCTGGTAGATGCTAGAATCACTTAACTAATTCTCCGGGTTCCAGTTTTTGAACTTTGTTGAGACAACTCCAGGAAGTTTCGTGCTTCTGGCGTCGTTGACTCGATGTACGGCTCTCTCTGAGTATTTCGGCCGAGAAATTGGTCAATTGCATGTAGTCTTGCGTAACTTGGGTCTTGTTCAATCTGCTGATTGTTTAAATCGGTCGTACTTCCAGAAATTCCCACTAGTGCCTCATATATCCGTTAAAAAATTGCGAAAATCCTACATATGATCTACACTTTCCTAATCTACACTTTCCGATGTTTCTGCTCAAAACTATTTGGGTAATTTCCGCCATTTAAGCAGCGTGCTTTTACTGTCAGTAGCAGACCCAACAGAAAATATCCTCTCAAAGTGTTTGTGATCAGACAGCTAGTGGTCGTTTATTACGACCAGGTATGCTAAAGCATGATCAGTCCCGAAGCCAACACTTGGGTGACCGCTTATACGGGAGCTTCCCAGCCCTGATTTGGAGAATCATATTGACATGTATGCGGTCCGTGTCCGCTAAACGGAGGTTCCCCTGTCTCGACAGATGTAAATTAAGGACGATAAATATTGTTTCCGCATACAATATGATTAAACGACTATCAGTGTCAAATAGGACCGAGAATTTGTCAACAGTGTTGGAAAGATGTCTATAGAATTATTATTGCAGAGATTCCGAAACCGTAATCGTCCACCGTGACAAAAGGTTCACCTGAAATTTGGAATACTAAAGACATTTCACTCCACCAAGTTTGTTTCATTTATTAGTAAAGTGTCTATATGATAACTCACATCAAATCTGAACGCAGACCAGCCGAAGTTCTCCGATAATTAGTTTGTCGCCTAACTGACATGGGCTGTGATGCAGCCAGGTCATTAGTTTCAAGGAATTCGGAACCAACTTTGCAAGAACTTCCTGTCCCAAATTCCCAAAGAATCAGTGCAAGAATATTCTGACTTTTATTTCATTAAAAAGCACTGGGGTCAGGTTCAAGTATTTGGAGATCGGCAAAAATCAACTGACCTGTAGTTAAAGGCGGACCAAAAGTCCAAGAGCTAAATCAGTGTATTGAGTAATTCGAAGCTGCAGCAGTTTCACACCAAGAGAGTGAGTAATAGATTTTACAACCATGAAAGCCATACTCTACATTTAACAGAAAAAAAGAACAAACTGAATCAACACTGTCCAAATCCTGTAAGTTCACATTCAAAAATTAAACCTTATGCATCACAGTATCGCGTATTAAACCGTTTCAGAACCGCACAATTTCATATCATACACTGGAGCCATGTTCACCTGTAACAAATCAAGCTAAACACCTTATTCCCTTGGTTTAGGAGTTGACGTCAAAATCATATCACTTCCGTTTAACTGGAAAAAAACAGTTTTAGCATTGGAATTTGTTCATTCGTCGCGCAGAACAGAGTGAGACCACGAACATTGAAGTGATCAGTATTTAAGTTCATGTATTCATGACAGAACGTAACACATATTCGTTGTTTAAGAAGTTCAAGAGCACACATCGTAAACTCAGATACTGAATGGAAGCACGGGATGTCACTCGCAGCCAACCTTTGGCCGAATGAGTGCCTGATATCAAACGGTGCCCATTGAGATACCAGTGGGATCCGCTGCTGTGAGACTTCAACGATAACTCAAACCGTTTATATCCCTGAGATAAATAAATTGTATTATTTTAGGGATAAAATCAGGCTGTCGGAGACATTGAAGTTGTCTGAACATGAGCCCATGTGCACGTGAGGCAAAGATGTATCACATCAAATTAGAGCCCCAAACAAATGGGTTTACCTGTTTATTTTGTAAACGCGGTCTAGGAAGAAGACTGCTGGAGAGTACTTTGCGCTGAAATCACTGCTGGAATGAGAACGTCCCGCGGACAATTGTAGGGCGTTTGGCAACCGACGTGATGAGTGATCTGATTCGACCCAGCACATGCGGCACATGCTCAAAATTATATCGTGCGACAAGTATAGTGAATGTCAAGAATAAGGCTTCTAGTAAAGAATTCGTTTTGAGGTATTATTCCCAGACTAACATACAAACTAATATATATGGACCGGCCGAGGAGATGCCTTTGTTGTAACCACTCGGTGAGTGCAATTTGTAGAATTCTTCTTGTTTGAAGAGATAACCCAGAAAAAGCGACACTTTCATTGATTCCTTGAGTGTTCTATCAGGTGTTGCTAGTCTATAGACGCCATTGCTCAGCCCAAAATAAGGGCTGGATTTCAAATGATGCCTAAAGATAGCGCGATTGGCGTAGTGAATCACGATTTCCTGCAAGATTGTGCTGTGGATTCATCCGGGTTCCTTGAGCGAAGAAATCTACAGCTTTGTCTCTAATCATGAAAGAAAGTTGTTCGCGCTTATGAGATCGAATCCCTAATGAATTCATGTAGTTACAAGTACTCAGTCACCAGTTGCAACGAATGTCCTGTTGCATGGAATTTGACCCTGGTCCAAAGCTGTCCATTTTAAGCAGGCGGTATGTTAAGCAACTTGTCCATCTTAAGGTATCAGTTTTATCGACTAAGACTGCAATCATTTGGGATGCAATCAGACTGAACATGCACGCCAAACGTTTGTTAACACGTGTTTTTAAGATACCGGAATCTACTTGGTCTTGTGTTATCGACCTGGATGTGTGCACTCATTTTGAGTCCGTTATTTTGTGCAACATGAGATATTTGAGCTTTTAAGACAATGCGCCCCCTTCAGTCGTTGAAGAAATCGATATTTCGAAGCTAAACGTAGAGCAATTTGTTAGTATTTAAGACTCCGTTAGGTCTGCATCTTCTGGAGTCACGTTAACAGGCTGGTTTAGTAACAAACCTCGGGATGATCCAGAGGAAATTACCCAAACCTCAAATTACAAAATCTGTGATATTTATTCACCTACTGAAAATTTGTGCGATTTTTCAATAATTATCGCGAAATATCCTACACAACACCCTGTGGGAGAGAGCAGTAGCCAGTCACTCCAAGTAGATCCAGGAATACAAGTTTCAAGCTAGGAACAACAAAGCAAAACTAACTACACACTATCCAAGCAACAATCAAGAGAAGAACGATTCTCATCAGCTAGGCCTTAGGATTCGG
This sequence comes from Opisthorchis viverrini, assembly GCF_000715545.1. Classification (NCBI taxonomy): domain Eukaryota; kingdom Metazoa; phylum Platyhelminthes; class Trematoda; order Opisthorchiida; family Opisthorchiidae; genus Opisthorchis; species Opisthorchis viverrini. The sequence continues at coordinate 5,066,912 of NW_008751658.1, read as the reverse complement.
TAAACTTGTGCACATGCTTAGCTCAACTTGGCCATGAGTAATGTGCAGCAACATTTTCGTTGATCTCTTTCAACTCTCCTTCTTCCATTTTTACCCAGATCAATGGCGTCCTTTTGGTCTTTTGATTTGGTGACCCTCTCTGAAAAGGTGGAAGGCCCCGTTTATACTGCTAGTGTTCAGTTGCGTAGGTAGCGTAAACCTGAATATTATAAGCCATAATAAGCGTTAATGTACGGTACGCCAACAAATATGCAACAGTGCAAATTGGCGTTCTTGTTGTATTGCATGAATGGAATACACTTACTCCTGGTGTATAAGAGAGAATAGCAATAAAATGACCATTTGATTGCCGAAGATGGGTTTTCATCCCGGGATTCGACAGCTAAATGAACAAAGCTGTGAATAAACAAGATGCTAGAATCACCAAGAAATGCACGACTGGCTAGGTGTGGTTTTACTTCTTGGCAGCAGAAGCCGACATCGTGCAGCATCGTTAGCTTACAACCATGAAATTTTTATTTTTAAAGGTGATCACTTCTACTTTGTATAGACCAGAAGCTGGAGTGCGGCTAACTGTCGGCAACTTTCACTCGATCCTGTCTCTGTTAAACTCGTCACAGAAAATACGATTACTGTGGGTTTTGCTGCCCGAGTTCCTATGGAAGACGAGCTAGTTGATCATGGAAGAATACGAATCTAGCTCTTTATGTTTGAGTTAAACTCGCTTGGGTGACTTATGACTATTCGGTTCTATAAGGTATGTAGGTTGATCGTGCGTTCTAAAATATGGTAAGCATCATCATCATACACACTGCGGCTTTAGTTGGTTTGTTAATATTTTTCAATAAACTCAGGGTTACACATTAGATAATCAAACCAAGAAATGAGTGCAGAAAATCTTGGGTTTAGTTAAGGGAAGGACACTGGCCATTAGTTGCCCGTTATTCAATGTCACTCGAAAAAGTAGTCAAAACTAAAAGGTGCATATGGTTTTAGAGTTTTCTAGACCTAAGGCATATTTTAGTGCTCGTCTTTACTAAACCTAATAACAATAAACGCCCATTATTGATTTCAAACCAAAGTGAAAAACAATCGCGTGCTTTGAATCAAATTATTTGCCGAAATCCCTGATGTCAGCAGATTTCTCATTCACAAAATTGCTGAACATCTGCGCTAACTGCGTGTGTCCAGGTCACTTAGAAGGCCACAAACTTGGACCGTTAAGGCTTGCGATGTCCTCCTGGAGTTTTATTAAAGTTGAAGATAATACACTTTTCCAACCCAATGCAAAATCCGCTAAGTGCGTATCAACGAAAAGGAAAACTAGGATATCCTACTGTTCCACAGTTTCTTGTTATTGCGCCAGGCCATTATTTACCAAAATGCACACGATGCTGAAACAGCCCATTCCATTTGACAAGCGGGATCTACACCCCTCAGTTTTGGTAAGCTCATTCTGGCAAAACCAATGTATGAAAATTTCAGTCAATAAACTGTTTGAGAACACACCTTCATATCATACACTGGAGCCATGTTCACCTGTAACAAATCAAGCTAAACACCTTATTCCCTTGGTTTAGGAGTTGACGTCAAAATCATATCACTTCCGTTTAACTGGAAAAAAACAGTTTTAGCATTGGAATTTGTTCATTCGTCGCGCAGAACAGAGTGAGACCACGAACATTGAAGTGATCAGTATTTAAGTTCATGTATTCATGACAGAACGTAACACATATTCGTTGTTTAAGAAGTTCAAGAGCACACATCGTAAACTCAGATACTGAATGGAAGCACGGGATGTCACTCGCAGCCAACCTTTGGCCGAATGAGTGCCTGATATCAAACGGTGCCCATTGAGATACCAGTGGGATCCGCTGCTGTGAGACTTCAACGATAACTCAAACCGTTTATATCCCTGAGATAAATAAATTGTATTATTTTAGGGATAAAATCAGGCTGTCGGAGACATTGAAGTTGTCTGAACATGAGCCCATGTGCACGTGAGGCAAAGATGTATCACATCAAATTAGAGCCCCAAACAAATGGGTTTACCTGTTTATTTTGTAAACGCGGTCTAGGAAGAAGACTGCTGGAGAGTACTTTGGGGATTCCTGGCTTGTCAGTTTTTCGCTGAAACCACTGCTGGAATGAGAACGTCCCGCGGACAATTGTAGGGCGTTTGGCAACCGACGTTTTTCTGCACACGCTCAAAGTTATATCGTGCAACAAGTATAGTGAATGTCAAGAATAAGTCATTGTTCGGAATAAAGGTAAATATGGTAGGATGCAAATTAATTGCGCTACAATTATTCTCGCTTATAGCTCAAGCTTAGTTAACCTAAAACCACAGTGGTTTTAAGAGTTAAAACGAGCAAAACACGCGATTATTAACGGTCTTGTCAGCTGGCATGATCAATTTAGTTCCAACGCCCAATGCAGAGCCACGGTTTCTTCTTTTACTTCTACATATCCTCGAAGATACCTAGTTGTCGCAAATTACACATGCTTGAAATTACAATGAAGACGTAAACAAGATCGAGCGCTTCAGTTGTTTAGCAGTCATGAATTGACGCTCAACAGTCTAAACCGGTTTGAATGACCGTTTTCCGGGACTTCCCCCAAGTAGCGCAAATGTTTTCGAGAACCGCTGTATGAGACTGTTCATCATTTTCACCGACTGAGTTGCCGCGGAAATGACTGGGGACCAGATTAATAAGAACATTCTAAATGTTGTATCAAACTCTTCATCTAGCCGCAATAATTACCTCTTCGGTAATGTTTTGGAATATTGGTAGCTCGGGTGTATTGGTTAGTAATTGATCAGGTGGCTGTTGATCTGTTCGCCGAGCTTGGCACAAGTGTGGCTTAAGTCGCCTCCCACTCGAAATGGAATAAAATCTGAACGCTGTTCTTCCTACAGGCACTATACTTCTGGTTCGAAGTCACCTTAGTATCACCGTCCTGGAAAATGTGCACAAAAGAAGTTACCATGTACCCGTGAAATGCACTCAATTGCATAGTAATTCAGTTTTCCTGGGGGACACAAGTGAATCGCATCCGTGTTCTTCGTTTGTGACTGCTGTTCAAGTCGAACATAGGTATGGGAGTCACTTGGTGACTGCGCCCACTCAATGAGCTTCAGGAAGGGCAACTCGGCCGTGGGTTTTCGAAGATATTTTGGCAACCGTATGAGTGGTGTTCCTTTTGGTTTCTTCCCAGCGGAGTTATCGAGTAGCTTGTAAATGGAATTTTATCTAGTGCATGATTTTCTAGTTTACTTCTCTCATTTGACATTTTTTGTGAATCTTTTTATCTTTCACTCTAACTTTAGCCGAGCAAATAAGAGCTAAAAGCAGTAAGCGAACCCTCTTGTGTATAGTAATATGACATCGACTTTATTTCTTGCATATCAAATGCATTCTCTGTAGTTTCTCGAGCTCACTGGCGAAGTTGTGTTCTTTCCTTGTGTGCAACACGTGGATTTGTGTTCACATCGAATTTTAGCTTTTTGGCAGCATTTTGTTAATGCTGAACTTATTTAACGTGTAATTGTATTTTACCCGACAAAGTGTGGTTTCGCGCCTTATTAAAGAATACACTTTCCTCGTGCATCAGAACAGATGCAGAGAACATGGTTCAGTAAACGATTTATAACAGAAGCTACAAAACTTCATCATTGTTAAGCGTGCGCATCTAATGTGTAACCTTTCGGTAGGGATATTTTGTGGTCAACGACGAACCCCCATACAAGACGTAAATTGGGCTTCACTTATGCATCGTCTTATTGGACTATAAAACATATGCTTAGTTGGCAGGATCTCTGAAAACTCTTCAAATTTTAGTTTCATCAGATTTATGCCCCATGAGTGTTATTGAGAATGTTGGTCGGTACAAAACGTTGGGCTAATTTGGCAACTGGAAACCGCTATTCACTCTTTTTGGGGCACGTTTAGGCAGTCTTTCCTGTGCCAACGGCTTTGTATATCTCAAAAGAGTAGCTAACTGCAAACTAACCATAAGCACGTTCAGCGACAAACCTGAGATTTCGCAACTGCATATGTGAAGATCATTTTAGTGAGTATGAAACACGAATTATAAAATTGAGGAGTTAGCCTTATTCTCCTATGGGCTGGGTAGGAGATATTTCTGTTTGTTTTCACGTGTAAACGTATTTTCTGTGAACAACAAAATTTCGATAGTCAAATGCACTAACTTGCGACGTGAGCAGTATTTATGGTGTGTTACGTCCAGAAAAAAACTTCCATTTGTATAGTACACAGAATTTTTATTAGATCTTGTTCACCTCAAAAGTGCTGCTTATTGTTTTTTCACTTTCCTTCTCATTGCCTTTCACCATTCAGGCGAGATAAGGGGTAAGCTTCTGAAAAATTGGAGTTCAAAACGTTCTCACTAACACTGCATTTCTACACCGCTGAAGCGAATGCATAACTTAATATTCCGCTTGTTACAAGCTTCGGAAAACGGAGTTAGGTTTTGTGGAGCTAAGTTCGTCAAAGAAAGATATTCAGATGTGCCCTTTATTACAACGATTCCTTCTACGCCGTGCTGTATCAGTGCCGCATAGCATTGTCCAACTGCTTTTAAAAGAATTTGACGAAATGAGCTTTCGAAATTCGCGTATCCCAAATTGAGTTTATGTTGAGATATATTGTTACGCTTTATCACACCACAACAAGGAGAGTTACGGAAATACAGGTAGTCGCCTAGCTAGTTTACTGACATTGTGCTCAGACGCTTTACCCACGGAGGAAGAATGATGGCAACCAATAATCGAAATCCTCACCTTAAAGGACGAGAAACACTTGGTCTAGATATGGGCCATATGATTAACCATGGGTTTTTGGGTTGGAGGTTTTATTTTCCAAGAAATCGCAAGAGCTAAAACTAAGAAACATTATGTTCCACGGTTTCGTTATTGACCGTCTATCGCCAGCTCTTTCCAACCACCACATGGTTCACCGACAAAGACTTTAAAATGAAGACTGTCCTTTTACAGGCATTGCACATATCCAGATCTGGTTAACTGGCAAGTCCTTCTAGTCTGAGTGGTTCGCCTCTCCTATAGATACCGGACGAAACTGCGCCTTTCTAATCAAACTGAACCGAACGATCTTAGCGGCGCTAAAGCGATATTGGCGACCAACTAATGGGGGTTTAGCTGAACTGGTAGTTTTATTATGTAAGAGTGGGGTTCACGGAACAGCTTTGTAAGAACGGAATTTGTCGGACGATTTGGCTTAATGTCAGAAGAAGCTGCCCCAGTTTGAGTGCATCCCGTTTTTTGAAGAATTAAGCAGCTGACCAACTAACTGATCAACTAATCAGTCAAATTGATTCATTCATCTGAAAAAATAACGTTTCAGTTTGATGCACTCAGTAGCTGTGTGGTAGCGGTGGTAATTTACGCTTCGTACGCTTGAAAAGCGTCCAAGCTTTCGGCCAAATATGTAGTCTGTTTTTGAAAAAGCACAATAAAATTATTAGACCGCTGAATTGCAATATTATCAGTCCTGCGGTCAAACGACTAGAAGAAGTATGGTCTATTAAAATTTTAGAAGTTGGAGAATGTCTCATGAATTTTTTCAATAACAACGCTGCAAAAGGGTGATAGAACATAGCCCTGTGTGATATCACTGGATGAGGTAGACTCTGTTGATAGATTACTGTTGACAAATTTCCGTCCGAGGGATTTTCGGATAGTGCTTTCCGCATCCAGCACCAACATTAATTTAAGGACTCTGATCAATGTATCTGAAATCATTCATGGGGGAAAAATACCCTTGATCATCATGAGAGATGCGACAACACCTCCCGTTGAATGAATGCTTAATTGGTAGAGCACTTCTGAAAGTGGAGGTTATATAAGTCACAAACTATTTGACAGTTCTGGTAAGCAGCTAACTTTTACAAGGTGTGAACACAGTAAACATTGAACGTCATTGGTAGCGGGATGATAAAACTGTAACTTTCCGCAGCAATATCCTCGCCGTCTGTGAATCCCAGACTTCTACAAGAGGTACTGCCTCTTCGCATCCCGGTGCATCTTCCGCGAGGTTCAGGAAAGGTTTCCACTGGTAGTCACTGGGGCTTGGTCATCTTTAAAAATCGAAAAGTGTAATTCATCAAGGTAAGAAAACTTCCCACGTTTTCGATCCAGCACACAGAGATCACCAGTGCTAACGTTGGTCAGCACTACAACCTGACGCCAGAAGCTTTGTATTTTCGGGCCACAGCAGAATTCCACTAAACGACTGAGAAACATCTTCCACAATGTAGCTTGCATGTGAATAAATGAGACTGTGGGGTCCCGAGAGTGCATGAAATGGAATATTTGAACCATTCGGGACTGGTTAAGCAGACCTGTATAACAGAGTCTTCGGGAATTTGAATAGTGTATCATCGGATATTTATACATAAACAAAGCCAGCGTGCACATAAGTGGGGGACTAATTTCAGTAAGTCTTATTGCTGCCTGATCCTGTACTTATATTGGGCCGTGGTATGTGTTTTGGAGTGCCTTTGAAATGCCACCAGGTTGCTGAGGATGTTGAGTTTCCTCGGGCGCTGTGTAAATATGTTACAATTTTCCGTTTGTTTATCGGCTCACAGACCTTGACAGCTGCATGAAATGTGATTTTGCCATAATGAATGATGACGCACGCGACCAAGTATTAGGCGGCTTTCTTCAAATAATGTAAAATTTAGCGTCAGAAACAAGTCTCACCAAAGTTGAAGTTGAATGTATCCAGGGGAGGAGTAGGAGTGGTCATAGTTATTTATCGTGAGACTCAGTCCCTTTGATCCGGAAAATACAAATTTCTGCGGCTACTAATAGCAAAACAGAAATAGACTGACTGTAGATTGCTCATGTTTAAGTGGTCCTTGGGCGAGTACTATGTAAAGAGTCGGAATCAAGTGATACGCATGTAAAGCTTTCAAAATTAGGATAATCGGATCATGTATAAAATCATGTTTAAGCCCCACATATAAAAAGTAGCGTTGTTGGCTGGTTTCCGTGGGTCAACGTGATCCTTCTCCCATATGGCTAGAGACAATTTTGGATAACATTTGGCGCGGAACTGGCCTTGACCCAGCACCATACTCATTGTTTGCCGACGTGGATATCCTAACAACGATACAAGTCGCTGTTCGTGAATACATATACTGTTCATTTGTCGCACCATACCACATTTCACAATGCGCTGCTTTTTCTTCTAATACAATCAGGAGTTGGTCCAATGAGCTTTGGATATAAAAGTATTTTGAAGACGGTTTCAAGGTTTTATAAAAGAAAACAAGACGAAGGCTTCAACCATAAAGTCTAGTCCACAAAAGGTAGTGTTCTTGAATCAAAAATCTCCATCCGATTGCCGTATGGTCTGAGTTCGAAAATTATTAGTTTTGACAGCCACAAAATGGCATAATAAGCGCACATGTTCCAAAATTTGCACAGGAGTGAAACACCCGTTTGTAATTTCCTACCCGATGCTTCATTCACCAGTGCCGTAGCAGTAAACACATGCACCAAAACGTCTTGCTCCAAGACTACGTCAGTCTTTTGAACTTTCGGTTCACCGTCCAGCATCACAGTATCCAAAATGTTTCTCAACCAAATCAAGTGTGATATTTCGTGGTAGGAATCGCTGTTCTAACCTTTTTGTGTTAGGTTTGCAGGACTGGTTGCTGATTATAAGATAAAATATCGTTTGTTGTCTTGAGTTGCGCTTATCCTGATTCAACCATTCAGTTGAAAGACGTGGGCAGTTAGTTATCTGAGTTCGTTTTAGTGGAATTCTTGTTCAAGGACAGCTTGAGATAATGTAGCAGAATCAGCGAAAAGTCGTACAGTGAGGTACACAATATCTGAGCCGAACAACCTGTAGTGATTTGTTACCCCCTTCCTTGAAACACAGCATGAGTTAATAAAAGATACAAAGATGAGTCCAGCAGTAAATTCCTTCGCCCAACTAGAAAAGTAGTGTGGGTGTTACAAATATATGAAGTGACGTAGAAGCTTACTTAGAAGTAGGTCGTTGAAGTATAAACAGTGAGTGCAAACTTTGGTTGCTGAACAAAGTGCTGGAGGGGTAAAAGATATATCAAGCATTTTACAGATGTAAGTGGTTGTTGGATTGGGGTACCATACTTGAAATATTTCTGCAGAAGATAATAAGAGTGTGCATTTGGTGTTCCCGAAGCGTCATCCTCGATGTGTGATTCAAGTTGAATATCAATTAGTGCTAGTTTTTTGTGCAGAGACACTGTTCAGCAAAAATAATTCAAATTCCGACTCACTTGATTGTGATGTTATACCCTAATTCGGGGACATCAGCTTTCACGTGCGGTTTTTTGGCCAGACTAAATATGTTTTCAACGGTCAAGTTGAACATTTAAGCCATATGGTTCTGGAGTTGTTCCGTCCTAACCAGCCCTTCCTACAGATCGGGCGGCACAGATGCTTCCACGGTCATGTGAACGGTGATCCCCAAAATCTTACCGATTGCAAGTTTTTTAAATAAAAGACCACAACTGTTCACCGTGTATGAGTTACACCTGCGCTGTGGGCGCCTGGTCTATAGACGAACCGCCCAACTTTAGACCCCTTTTTATAATTGAATCCTGAAAAATCAAAGTTATGACCACACAATATGCAAAAAATGCAATCACATTCTCAAGGTGGTTTTCGGGCTAAAGATCATGTCAAGAATTTAACAAACAAATTCAGCGACGAAGACCGAAACATGTGTCGCGTTTCAAAGTTGGAAAGAACGGAAATACAAAGCGATATTGTGGTTTATCTGGTGCTATGGAAGTTATCCTATACAATTTTGTGGAATCTTCGGGCTACTTAAAACTTTCTGGAAGGACGTTTTGCGTTGCAGATTTGCCAATAAAAAGTTCATGGAATATAATTTAGCGACACTGTTTGTAAAATCTTTTCGACCGTCAAAGTAATCCCGGTTTTTTTTTAAATTCCTGAGATGATACCCCAACACACCACAGGTAAACGAAGTCATCCTCACATGCCACCAAGTTTTCTTTCAAAAATAAGGAGGACGATCCTACGAAGATGGCGATCGATGGCTGAGGTTGCGTGATTCCTGAGATATCCCCCAACACACCACAGGTAAACGAAGTCATCCTCACATGCCACCAAGTTTTCTTTCAAAAATAAGGAGGACGATCCTACGAAGATGGCGATCGATGGCTGAGGTTGCGTGATGAGAAGGGCCGTTTACACGAGTCATCTCACACCTGAGTAAACCAGGGTTTCTGGCATGTATCAGACAATTTGTTTTGCTGTCGCCTGCTATAAAAATGTTTGTGTACCGAACGGTTGGATGGCCTTGTATTGGGACCATATCTATTTCGTTATCAAGATATTTGAATAATATTGTCATTCTGGTGGATATCTACGAGTTGAGTGAATTTGATGTTTAGTCTCTTAGAGATGCCACCTTAGATCACAAGGTATTGCCTGCTGAAACCTTTTGTAAAGAGCTTAGTCCATTTAAAGTACTTGAGCATGGGCGTTCAGAGAAGTCAAATATTGGGGTGTTAATTTCTAGCAATGAGTTGAGTGTTGCAACATTTCTGCAAAGCGATTCAATGAAGTTTGACGTTAAGCCGCCCGAAAAAGACGTGGAAGTAATTAAATGGTAACAAGATGCTTGGTAGCATCATACAAGTGATGATGACCGTAAGTGCAGCCAGATTTATCACTATATTCCCCTGGTGAATTCATTGAAAATCCTCGAGAAAGCCTACCCAGTTTTGCACAATTTAATCTATATGCGCGTCTCATCCTACTCATATCGGACAACGAACCCCTGTTCTGGATTTGTTCGATACTAGTTCAAGACACAACAACATATTCAAGGGTATAGCTATTCCTCAAAACCTATCATTTTAGAGTTATGCCAAAAATACACCCCAAAAGGACAAATTTTGTTCAAAAGATTGCGAATGGATCTGGTGAATAAACTACGAGTTGCATATTAGTTGCATATAACCACCCCGAGAAATAACCAACAGTTCGATTGCCTTTATCACTTTTTGATTGATTCCTCTGCTAACGATTCGTTTTTAATATGTCAGATGCCGTGTTTGCACGAGTGAGGAGATCCTTGTCCCTACACATCTTAAGTTCATAGAGAGTTGAAACTGAGTTCAAGAACCCTGAAGTGACTGAACGATTATAGGCTGTGAACCATTTACAGATATCGTTCAGTTAGTCCATTGGAAACCCTTCATGTAGTGGCTTATTTGTTTTTTCTTTGCGTGTTAATGGTAAATTGTTCTTTTGGACGCAACAGAGCAGAGAGAGAGTGTACCTATACAAACAGCCATACAACCACGTGCGAAGTAGACATACTATTGGTTGTTGATCAGGTGGCTGTTGATCTGTTCGCCGAGCTTGGCAATTGGCTTACAAACGTTTCTTCACCATACTAGGAGACATCATCAGTGCGAAGTTGAGTGGGTACTTCTTCCCTGCCTGCGTGCGTTTATATAGCATTCGAAGGCTATCTGTTATCTTCTGCCGTGATCGGCCACTTAAAGTGTAACAAATTTGGTGAATATATCGGTCCGTTTTTGATCTCTGTTGCGTTGTGGTCTGTGTTCTTCTGTGTTGGTTGGTCTTCTTAACCAATAGATTCACCAAATTTGTTACACTTCAAGTAGCCAATCACGTCAGAAGATAGCAGATAGCCTTCGAATGCTATATAAACGCACGCAGGCAGGGAAGAAGTACCCACTCAACTTCGCACTGATGATGTCTCCTAGTATGGTGAAGAAACGTTTGTAAGCCAATTGCCAAGATCGGCGAACATATCAACAGCCACCTGTTCGACAACCAATAAACTCACCCGAGCTACCAATATTTCAACAAATTTCAAACACACTATGGAAAGACATAAACCCCAAACGAGCCAGTCAGAGGACGAAAAATCTGAGGTTGAAGGGATGCTCATATAACCTGCGAATGGTTACAAAAGCTTGATCTATAACAGACGGCTGCAGGACAAAGCTGAAGAAACCAAAACGCAACGAACCAATAGTTTAGGACAAGTAACCTCCTTATATTCCATGAGAATTGTACCAAAATTTTAGAACTAATTTATATGTAAAAACCAATGGCACGTTGGAGACAGAAGTGTTCAATGATGACTATTGTTTCTTATTTATTGTCTTTTATTCAATGGAAGGATCTAACGATTTCGGTAAGTTTGACCATAAAACACGGAGCAGCAGACCTGCTGGATAATTATTGGCTATAATTTCATGGTCCTTTTGAATTATCTAGGATAGAGTCTAGAATGAACAGACTCTTTCTGTATCTTTGTTCAGGAGCTTTATTGAGAAGTAGTCATTGTTCTTGAAAACTAAAACGTTTTTTGAACAAAGATATGAATATTATGGTAAATAAACCTCATTTGTAATTTGTAAATGAAACTGATGCAGAGAACCATGTGATCTTTCGAATATCAAAATGCCTTCCTGGATTAAGCACTAGTCAAAAGATTGATGCAGCCATTTGGAAAAATACTGTCAGTTTTGTTTTTCTAATACCCCTCAACGGCATTAATAGCACATTTAAAAAATGGGATGAAATTTATATCTCTGTAGCCGAAACATGATGAGGTCCTGGTGCAACACATTCAAATGAAGACCATAGGTACGGGGTTAATTGAACTAATACACCATGTGGTTAATTTTTTTCCAATTATTTCAATTTAATGACCAACCAAGAAGTAAAGCGTTTTTCAATCCGAACGTTCACTCTTCTGCAAAGTACAGGAAGTGTGAAACGTTCAGTGGTCAGTTGGCTTCACTAAAATCAAGAAAAGGTAAAGTACTTCTAAACAAAACAAATTGTTGAGAAAATAGACTATTTCTGACAAATTGTTCGTACGGTGTTCCAAAGTTATGTTTACAGGACTGACACTCTTTTATAACGCAAAACGTATGCACTATACTTGGTTTCTCATGGTGGCAACAGCAAACGGCTAGCCACCGTACAGTAGTCAATTTCTCCATTCCTCTAGATATGCTCGGATCTCTTACAGACATAATCGGGTGAAAACCTTTTTCAGCAGGTGACAAAACACCCGTGTGAGCAATGAAGTACCTACCGAGAAACAGTTTCAAAGTTAACCTCCATGAAAATGGCATCTGGAGAACACTTCACACGTCCCTGGCGAGACCAGGCCAAATTCAGTCCTACTTTTTTTTATCCGTAGGACAGAGTTGCTCTTGCAGTTACAGAAAATTTATCCAAAAATGTGATCACATAGCGGCCAGTGGAAGGCTGGTTTTGGCAGCTTTGCTAACCAGCTTCTACAATCCGGCTCAGACGCTCTAGTCGAGGCCTCAAATGTCGATTGCCTCACATATATGTTATGACACTAACTGGTTTATGTGTAGCAGCGTGAACAACTGCATGGGTAGGACATGGAGATTCCTGTCACGGCAAATCACGGCATGAACCTTTTAGTGTACGTTTTTAAATCCCAAACATGTTGAGAGTTTAAGACTATTGAGAATCTCAGCTTGAAATGGTCGCTCTCTGTTGGCGTAGGCATCATTTCCTATGTGTCTTGTATACTTAAGGTCCAAGTTTTACATGCATTTGAGCCAGCCTTCTAAACTTCCCACCGAAGTGCCGATCGTATCGGGTATTTCGGGAATTATTGTTTGCGGATGTAAGATTTTGTCAGATTTCGTCTGCTCTACATATGACCTTGTACAAAGCTTTCTCATGAGTAACACGTGCAAAGGAACTCAAATTCCCACCTGTTGAATTGGGTTAGGGCAGAAAACAAAACCAGATTCGAACATCAAATAGGAAATTTTTGACCAATATTAAGTTACTTAAGAAGTTTATAGACCGAGAATTTTGGTAAATAAGTAGTGTTGGAAATACAGGAAAGTTGCTGCATTAGGAAAAAAGATCACATTTATCTACAAGTCGAATAAATCAAACGTTTGCATTTTCTTTAGTTCAAAGAGCACAATGCTAATTTGGCATTTGGTTTATTGTCCTTCTGCGGACATACGGCGTATTGCGATTGTGATCAATGGATAATTAATTCATGTACAGGCAAAAGTTGAGTCACTAAATTATTTCCTCGAAATCTTACATAGACGAGGCTTCTTGGAAAGAAAGAATGGGTTTTTAAGTTTGTTCAAAGCGTTATTTAGCAAAAAAATCTTTCGCCTCCATGGTTCACCGACATCAGGCCTCTTTCAAAGAGTACCTCAAATACGTTAAGTCCAACGGCTTATTCTATGGCATTCTGAGGCGCAGATGGCGTGGCTTTTGTTCTGAACACAGGAACTAGTCACACATATATTGTCATGAGTTCCTTGAGCCATTTCTATGGCTGTCAGTGGTGACAATTTTGAGTCCCATTTTGAAGTCGCTGAGCTCGTTTCCAGTAAATGTAAACATGCCCTTTAGGTGAAGCTTACGTTGTTTTCGTCGCAAAAGTCTCTTCAAAAACAGTCCCCGGCCTAGATACCCACTCTTTTGAGCTATCTGAAACATATCTTCGCACAGTTTCTACTAGTGCAATTTCGTTGGCGTGATTTCGTTACAGTATTAACCTACAGCTGCTATTTTTGCTGCCCATGAATACCCATGGAAGTGTTACTGGGTGCAAAATGCTAATGCGTACTGTCTTGTTGTTTGTCTGTCTCTCCATAAACATCATACAAGATAAATCATTTTGCTTAATCCGTCAGGCTAATCAACTTAGTTCGCCCGATTTACCAGTTTGGTTGAATACTTCATTAATTTGCGCATGAAATGCATAACTTCAACATGCAGGTGACTTGCAAAACTAACTGTGTTCTTAATGCATACATTAACAGAGAGGGAATTACGATTTAAAGCTGGTTAGTTAACTTTGCTGCGTACAATTAACTCGAACTTGTTCCCGTGCTGAACTTATACAGAATTCGAGTTTCACACTAAATACGGATAAAGAATTATCAACGTGCATTGCTTTTTCGAGTTTTTCCAACGGTTTGACTTTACGATGTCAATGCAGTAAAAATTTAAATGAGGGAAATGTGGTGACCAAAATACTTGGAGTATTGAAGATCTTGCTCTCGTTTCTCCTCTTCAAATGATACAATTCTTTCTTCAGAGAATCCCGAAAAATGGGAATTCCATTTATTCAGGTGTCACTTTACCCTGACATGCATTCATTAGGCAGCATGCTTCTGTTGTTGAACGAACGAGAACGGTGGAATTAACAGTGATTCTGCTTTCACATGTAGGACACCAAGAACCACTGTCACATTTAAGTGCGAATAGCAAATTGAACGACTTATCAAGCTGTTGTTAACTACATATTATCGTGTAGAAAGTTTACGGTCTAGTTTATTCATAGCTGTATGATAAACGAGCAGTTACGTGGCAGTGAATAAGTCGAACTTGGATTAGAACAGCTGTATGACATTGTCAACCCTTTCAAGAATTGTTCTCGTTCGACTATGTTCAAGAAAGTAACCACATAGTGATCTACTAATTAAATGTTTAGATTTTTACGATAAGATGATCAACGCTTCACTAGTGAAAGGTCCAGTTAGAGAAAAATCCTCCTCATCCCAACCATTAGTTACACCATACACATTGCGTTTTCACCTTCAACATTTCCACCATCACAACTGCCACGATGAGTGGCAGGAAACTCGTGAGCTCGCTCTTTGGTTGTAAGCGCCAGAGTTTGTCCAAACTATAGACAGGGGTGTGCAATGAGGGCGATAGCCGGCTTTCAATGAATGTAAATTTGCAAGTGAGCGCGACGCTGCCGCTGGAACCTTTTTGTTTTCCGGGTGGGGTGGTCACTGAAAACGATAAGAACAGCAGTCGGACGTTACCATTTCCTGGTTATCTTCCTCGTAATTCATTGCCGGATCATCTGAGAACACATCGGACCGACTTACTGTTGAACTAAAACCACTAGTTCAACAGGTCTGTCTATGAAACATAATGCACATTACCCGACCGTCAAATTTTGAATCATACATTCAGTTTGTCTTTCGGTCGGTCCCCCACTGAAAACCATTTGATGCACCCCAATATATTGACCTGTGGTTTTCATCGCGTTCCGAACATTCAGTGGTTAACTGGTGAGGGCTTTTAAAGGAATCCAAAGCCGACACCACTCTTGACTGATAAAACAAAACCTAAACTTGAATTTTCACGAACAAACCAGCACCTTAGTGAGCCCAAACGTTTCCCACGCTCTCGTTTAAAACGTTTTTCCGTACCCAGACAAACCCGCGCGATATAAATTCTCAGTCCGCCATAGCACTTGCCTCGTTTGCAGACATCAATTCACCCGTGCTTTTGTTATTACTCCGCCATCTGTGAATGACCTAGGGACAGTTTTAGACTGCAAATGGTGAATGGCATACAGGAAAACAAGCCAAATATTACTAATTGTATACTGAAGAAGACGTGAAATCACTTGAAATGTGACAAACTTATCACGTAATGTCCTCCTTACAGGAAACTTAAGTAGTCAGTTCTGATCAATTAGCTTTTAACACCCTCCAGGATCATTCATTGCTTTCTTAAAGTCGATGTCAAATATCGCCTAGTGTCTCTTTTTCTTCGGAAAAAACATAAAACCTAAACCCAATCTGACATAATAGCATGTCCTTAGCTTTTCATGAAGCCTGAACTCTGGACTACAGTTCTGTTAACTTGATGTTCCAAGGGACTCAAGTGGCTACACAAGCAACGCTGCTTATCATGGTGTGAATATCTTGGAATCGTCGTCAGAGGTATACCATTAACAGAGAAAAGGTGTCCTTCTGAAGCACGTGGGTTTTACATGCGGGTCACGAGTACCTTGGTTGTCCCACACGAAAAAAATATGAAACATTCCGGAGCAGCAGCGTGTGCCATAATATCACTGGCTGATTTTCGTTGCGTTTCAGATGGCTTTACAGTGATGAATCAAAACAAATAAACCCGACGGAATACACTAAAAGATTGCTGCACAACGGTGCTGGTTTTCATTTTCTCCGATTATTTTTGTAGTTACTTTCGAACAACTATCTTTCGACACGTTTTTGGACATCGCCTGTCCATTTAGCCGGCGGAGAAATACATAATCCAAATTCTTTTTATTAGGTTGTACGTCCGGAGCTTGATGTTTCTTTCCTTATATTAAGTGTTCAGAAACACTTATCATCCGAGTTCACATTCTTACTGTGGGTTTTCGTGAAAATCATTACTGAGATGGAGTTTCAGCATTCTATCTGCAGTAGCTGATAGCATTTCAAATGCTAAACTAGCATTACTCCCCAGAATGGGACACAACAGTCTCGTAATCAGAGTAATGTTCATTAGGAGAAATGATGTAATTCATCAAGAGCTACATACCAAGCTAATTCTCACAAGTTTACCAAGCAGGCCTTCGTATGCAAAAGTCCGTCATGAACACGAAATGATCTTTCCGTACTCAGAAAAGTTATTAGAGTTTGCCGTATAATGTGCTTTTTTCTATATTTTAGGTCAAATAAGTAAGTATATTGAATGTACTGGTGAATGCGGCAGACATGAGTTAACGTATGCCATCGCATATCAAGAATTTCGTTAATTTTCAAAATGTACTGATCCGCAAATTATTTTGGTGGACTTCAGCTGGACTTCATTTGAATCACCCAGCTGTGATATCCTTCAAATGGATGTTCTGTACGAAGACCCTCTCGTGTTTCACCTGGCTGAAAACTCTACGATAACTCATGACCTGTTTCACATTTCCTTGATTTATTCAAATAGGCGTTGTCCCCGCCCCATAAACCCACCGAGAGAAAAAAGAGGTCTTTGGATGTAGAAAAGTTCACCTGCCCCATGAACGTTGTGTCAGACTTTCTCTGTTATAAAGTGTCCTCGGTTTGCGCGAGACGAAATAGTGTATTACGAACTACAGACAAACATTACTGGGATGGTGTTTGCTCTTGTCAAGGAGAACCATTTGCCCTATATGCGGACAAATATTGTTTGTACTGAAATTTTATGGTGCGAGTGAGGTCGGTTTGTGCTGAAAAGCCTGAGTGTATTGTACAATTGTCTCACCCGGGTTGGGAGTCATCAGTACTGCTCAACTCTAGAAATATCCTTAAAAAATTGATCGCACAACCCTTCTACCCGATGTGAGTAAGCTACAGTTTGCTCCTTGCTTGTTGGATTAAATCTTCAAATAAATTCAAAGACTTTATAAAGCACGCAAATAATGCATCTGGCGTGTAAGAGAGCCGAGCAGGGCGTGGCTCGAACTGAAATCAAATCGAGCAAGTGTAACTTTACAATAAGATCTCTTAAGGGCAACCACTGAAACACGTGATCCCTTACGTAGACCAAAATGTCTGCTCATTGCAAAACTGACTGTAACGTTGCCTGAGATTCACTTCCCCTTTAAAGTGAGTCTCAGTTACCTAACTGAACGGTGGAAATCATCATGAAGAAGGTCATGAAATATTTGACGCACAACATATTCACTGAAAATTGCACGAAAAGGAAGCACCTGTAGCGGGAGAACTAGAAAAAAGCCTTTGGAATATGCTGAAAACTGCTCGGAATTGACTCAATCAAATGGAGTTATCAAATGATTGTTAATGATGTTTTGGTCACACTTATCTGATGGAACGAAAAATCATGTCGGTCTAAAACAACAGGAACAAAGTAAACTGCTCCATTTGCCCAGGAAGCACAATCTGGCGTAATTCAGTATGCGCTTGGAAACAGCAAAACCCAGAACAACAGCGGCGAATTTGCGTCACCTGGAAGAATCTTAATCACGAAAGCTATAAATGTGCTTCACAAAGCGAACAGGTGTTCTGTCTACTGATTCGTTAATCTGTTGTATCTGACTTCTGACCCCGCTCCTCTGCCTGTTGCCAAAGGGAACACAATAGCTTCATTCCAGAGAAGCGAGTGCGAGAGCGTGAGTGCGTGCGAGTGCGAAAATACAAAGGCCTTAAGCTATTTTATCGGATGGACACTGCTTGAACTTGGTCCAACACTGAATCGCACTGTCTTGGTTTGATACAAGGGTGTTACGCGCTGCATATTTAGGGGGCGATGTCTGTCTTGTCAGCATCTAGCGGAGTTGAGAGTCTCGGTAGATCTCAGGCATTCAGTACTTTAGTCACTCTTGCGCCTTGATAACATTTTACGCGCTCTTTGCTGGACTGGAAGAGCCTTTTTCTAGCCGATCAGCTATCATTATCAAAGCTAGGTTTCTTGAGCTCAAGTTAGAAGCGCAACTGGAAGAAATGTCTTTTAGTGACCCTCCCAAAACCATCAGTAAAAAGCTGCGTACTCGTCCAATTTGAAAACGTTCACCACCTTATTCAAACAAGCCTTGGAAGGCAACACGTGACTGTAGGAGTCTAATTCTGACGGTTGGCTTTGTAGTTTCGGCCTTCTGGCTTTTGCCCGAGGTTTGTTGTCTGTCTTCATGATCCCAAAGCACGCTCTGATGGTTCTATACCGTCGAGCACCCAAGAAACTCCCATACTCGTAGAAACCTGTGTCCCGGTGCCGTCTTTAACGTACTTTAATCCAGTGCTGAATTCTACGTGATGCGGATAATGATCCCGAACTTTATAAGGTTTTCGGGATCTCAGCCTTCCGATCCTAATTTGAAGTGCGTGCGAAAACACCAAGGGAGAAATGGCCACTGCGTTGATGGTCGCTATATATGAGCATTGGTCACTTCGCCTCACTCGAATAGATGGCCTGTTTCTCCAGAACACGTATTTTTTCGGATATTTATCCACAGTTTTTATCTCCGACTGAGCCGACTGTTGACTACCGTTAGGAGCACCAGATGTGGTCATTGTGAGCACACCAACTTCTGTCGTGCAAACTGTGGTCATATAGAGTGTTTGCTACATATTCTGCAGTCCTGTGTGATTGTGCATTGTGCCCGGTGTGGTGGTCATAATCTGGTCCCAAGCATAGTCACAGATGGTTTTGTGGAATGAGAAGAATCAGAAGCGTGCTGCAGCTAGTTTTTCACTTGTTATCACCTCATCCGTATGTCACCTTGATTATGATGTTGATTTACTCGTTCAAAAACTGACGGTCATTTCCTACCGAGTAATCTGCCTTGCTCAAAATACCAAGGCCGCCTTTTGGACTGGAACTTCCTCAGGTCACATCAGTGACTTGCATTAACGCAACATTTTTAGCTGCTTACGTGCTATTGGCATTTTATGCGTGGTAGATGGGAGTAAATGTTCATTCTTGCCATTGGCTTTCACAACTGACCCTATTATGAACAACTTGAGTTCGATGTGTGAATCTTGAATGTGCTAGCGCTTACTGCGTCCTAAAGGGCATCCAGCATTTTTGTCCTTTCTTCAATTGTCGGTCTTTAAAGGATTGTTCAATACCAAGGATTCTCAAATATATTGGACATCACTGCACCATACTAGACGATTACTGATATAACACGTCTACATAGAGAATTGTCCGTTTATTTCTATTGTTCTTCAATACATCCTTCCATATCTGTCACTCGTATTTTTTGTGATCCTGCTCCTCAAAAGTAAACGACTTTCCTAGTAAGCTCACGATGTCTACTGGACCTTCGAGTAAATCGGTTACCGGGATGATTGAAAAGGCACATGGTGGAGTTTAAAAACCCTCTACAGCTGAATGTAAACAGTTGCACTGTCATAATTCATCAACACTATTGTTTACATTTCTTCGGTCACTTTCAGTGGGCAAATATATGTGAGTAAACCACTGTGTTGCATCGTTTTGCTGGGTTGGGTTTCCATTTCTGTGTGAGGTTGACCACATAACTTAAAATCTGATGTAGTTCCCTTTGTTGTTTTTTATTGCCATCTATTAATATCGTAAAATTTGCGGTAAACAAAACGCTGTTGATAGGAATTTATATCTGTTTCTTAGTCCCATATGTCTGCGATCATCCAATGAACCGCTCGAATCATCTTGGAAGAGGAGGCACTCGCGGTTGGATTGAGCGGATTGAAAATGTCACCAACATAATACTAGCCAAAGTCTAGTGTGTTCGAATGCATTACTTAACGTTTTCCCATCAAAATGGTACAACAAACCAGGAGGCGAGTGCAGCATTTGGAATCCCGATTGGGGAGAATGTTTACTGACCGAAATTTGGCATAATTCCCTACTTGTTTTGTGCCTAAATATTCCGATTTGACCAAAAGTAATCGCTGAACGCAATCGGTTGTTGCAAATTCCAACGGCCTAACGTTTTGCGATTACAAGTATGTTTTTAAAACGCTTCATAGGTATTCGAAAAGGCTTCATATCGGTATCAGCGACTGTGATGTGGAAGCAGAGCTCGAGAAAATCTCATTAAATTGTTAGATCTTTGCTGTCGGACACGAATTTCGCTTGAGCTGAACGGCTGAGGATACATTTCAGCTGTAAGAGCAGTCTCAATTCACTGTTGTAAACTCCACTCTTAACCTTAAAAAACCCCAGGGCTTTGACTCCTGTCTTGACAGTATAGGAGGACTAAACCGCGTGCAGAGTGTATTTGATCAATTGATGCTCCAAAAAGAACTTGGACCAAAGGGAATCACTGAGACGAGCTAAGGTGGTTAGGACAACATTACGGGCGTACCAACTTCGGGCGTTCCACGCTCAAGACGGCTGTCACTAGGAGACTGTTGCGAGATGACTAGCATCCACACGACATCGGCTCCGCTTCCTCCACGATTCCTTGTAGCAAGACGCATCATCACGCAAGGCATCTCACCGGCCACCAGTGAACCATCCTGAGGCAAGGGTGCCCGCTAAACAGGTTATATCGATGGTTTCGGATGACCACAACCGACTAGCAAAATATGACAGAATCTATAATGAACGGACAGAAACACCAATCAGTCCAGTTGGGTTTAATATAATACAACAGCTGGAGCTCTAGGGCGTGGGTCAAATGTGAGATTAAAAAATGGCCCAAAATAGGAAGCACATTCAGCAGAATAGTCAAGTCAAATGAGCACAACAACAAAACACAGATAAGAATTGTGCGAAAGCATGGTGGAGGAGAAGGACGTGCCTACCATTGGGCCTAATTCCACTTTTGAC
The DNA here is from genome assembly GCF_000715545.1 of Opisthorchis viverrini. Taxonomy (NCBI): domain Eukaryota; kingdom Metazoa; phylum Platyhelminthes; class Trematoda; order Opisthorchiida; family Opisthorchiidae; genus Opisthorchis; species Opisthorchis viverrini. The sequence goes on along the minus strand of NW_008751658.1, from coordinate 5,045,773 downwards.
GATACTATCAACCTAGGGTATTTTGGCAGTCTTAAAGTGGCCTTCAGATCTGGTAGTCTTAAAGAACAAACCCAAGAAACTATTCAACAAAACATTGTCCCTCCTATTACTCCAAACAGAACATACGACGCCTCATATACTGAAGAAGAAGAAGAATGGACAATAAGTAGCCTCAAAGCTAACACGGAAAAAATACATTCATCCATTGCAAAGCAGAATATATTGACAGATCCAACGCACAACGCAGCGACAGGTTGCCCACCACTGTCTTCTAAAATACCGAACCACAAAACTCACAAGCAATATAAACAAGAATGAAGGTCTTCGTCTTACAAGCCGCCCGATTCTACGGACTTATTTCAGATTACAAAGAAACGGTACGGTTGGACACAGATGTCTGATTATCAGGAACACCCAAGTAAAAGAGTACAAAAGAACTTTCAGAGGGGTTTGGTAAACAATCGGTGGATTTATTGCTGGGCAACGTTTCGCTTTTGACGTTACGTAGATGACACGTTCGTTGTAATAAAGCGGGATAAGGTGAACGAATTCTTTCAACATCTGAACACATTGGACCCTCACATTAAGTTTAGCATGGAGCTAGAATCCACATCGGGTACACTAGCTTTCCTTGACTGCATGACACACAAGAGTGGTGGGAAATTAAAAACCACTGTATACCGGAAATCAACTGATAGTGGTGCGGTCTTAGACTACTCCTCTGCACATCCAAAAGCATTATATGCTAGCATAGCCTCAGCGATGTTTAGGAGAGTGAGAGCACTGTGTACAGAGGAGGTCGACCGAAGAGCAGCACAGCTCGAGGTAAGGAAGCGACTTCAAGATGGCGGATACCCAGTGGGTTTAATTAAGCGACAACTAAGACGGGTACTGGTGCCAACACCAAGGCCCAACAAGGAGTGGATCGGAACAGCGGTCATTCCATACAAAACAGGGACATCTGAAGTCATTAGAAGGGTACTGAATACGGCTAACATTAGAGTAGCTTTCCAGAAGGGGAAAACTTTACGCTCGGTGTTGGTGCATTTGAAGGATCGCCTTCCGGTTGATAGGACTAGGAACTGTGTATACAAAATAAAATGTAACGACTGTACGAAGGTTTATATAGGTCAGACAGCCAGGGAATTGCACACCAGAATCGGTGAGCATAAGCGTTCCATTAACAAACCACCGAGAAACGCAGAGGAATACCAAGCGTTAGTCAAAGATTCAGCAATGGCAGGGCATGCTCTAGACACTGGGCATAAGATAGATTTAGAAAATGTGGACATCCTGAGACGGGGTTTAAGATTCACACCACAGCGACTGGTGGCCGAGGCGGTGGAAATCGCCAAGCATCCCAGTGTGAATAGAATAGAGGGGGTAGAACTTGCAAACGTGTGGAGAGCGGTCTTAGATCAGCCGAGATGACACGAGGCGGTGTGCAGTTATCAGCGAAATCGCCTGGGTCTAAAAGTACAAAATCCAAGTAGCGTTAGATCCAATTAACCAGCCCACCCCCATCCCCAAACTAATTGTCCCAGCACCCTTGGACGAACACAGGTGAACGAAATCTGTGAACGACCCCAAGAGGAATTTTCCATTAAGGTGTCCTAGACTGAAGAAGCAGGGACGAAAAAATCCGGGTTCATCATAAAGACGAACCCCCCCCAACCGATCTATCGTAAAGCTTAGTCATCGCACTAATCAACAAACAGGGACATCAGACTGAACACCCAGCACTGATCACGTCACTAGTCATAAGGAATCTCACGGATTGGTTCCCTGACTGCCTTAAAACCCAATCAACCTACTTACTTACTCACTTGGCCTGACGAAGCTTTTGTGTCAAAAGCGAAACGTTGCCCAGCAATAAATCCACCGATTGTTTACCAAACCCCTCTGAAACGATGACTTCCCAATCGGTCCCAAACATTTTCCAATTGATTGAGTACAAAAGAACTATTTGAGCGGTTGGAGCACCAGTGGATCTCAATAATCATTCAACGATGCGAAATAATTTTTGTAGGGTCTGAGTAATCTGAAAGTCAAACATTAGATGGTGACACCCTTGGACGCAACTTAATTGTGCACATCAGTTGCGGCAGGAATGGCCGTCGCCAAGTTCCTAAATAACCCGAGAACCATAAGCTAAAAGCTTAGAAGGGAAGAAATCTGTAAACTACTGGATCTGTGCTCGACAGCCCACTTTGAGTTGATTGGAGAATATTACGAACAACTCAAAGGAGTGCCAATGGGATCATCTGCCTACGGATTAGTCGTGAAATGGACAATGCAAAAACTTGAGCAGAGGGTGATACCTGTTGTGAAGCCAAAAATGTATATGCAGTATATGGATGACAAGTTTGCCACTGCAATAAAGAATGAAGTGCCACGAGTGAACCAAATGCCAAGCAATATGTTTTCCGGCACCTGTTTTACAAAGGAAATGAAGGAGAACAAAAGATTGACGTTTCCAGACTTGAGCATCACAAGGACAACAGACGATCAACCTTAAACAGAAGTATGACGAAAGAAACACACACTGACCAGATTCTGAACTAGTTAAGCAACCGTCTGAAGTGTCACGAATAAAGTCGTGTTTGTACTCTTTTCAAGCTAACCGATAAGCACTGGAACACAACAGGGGGTAAGACGAGAGACAACAGCCTTATCAGGTACTCTAAAATGATGGCTAACAAAGGAACTTCATACGAAAACGTTTAAGGTATCAATGCCAAGGTAATTTGTCTGTTATAGTGATATAAAAGTGACAACCGTGATGAGCGCGCCTTTTTGTTACCTGTTTTCTATGCTAGTATCTCAGAGGTTACTGCGCCTGCTCATGTGCTCACATTTCAAACTGTTTGTAAAATACACACAGTGGAACGATAGAAACATTGCCTTCTCCTATATTATTCATGTATTACATCAGCAGTGGAGCTTATACAGATTGTTGTTTGCTCCAACAGAGTATCTGCGTTCATTCTTATCTATGCCGGTCTAGTCTGCTGCGATGTTCTCTGCTATTTTGAGCAGGTTTACTGAAAGTAACTAACGCAAAACGTTTGCAGCTGAATGGTTTAATGTATCCCCTTTGGACAGGATCGACACCATTGAAAAAACTTGATATTCCAGTATAAGCCACAAATGAAATATATTCATCCAATAATTATTGAAGATGAGGCGATGTGGCAACCAAACAGAAGCCAGTTTAGGTATTTATCTGGCTTCATCCTGATTTCAAATATAAAAACGCTTGAATTATTTCCACGAGCATAACAGGGAGATGGGAATTTAGGTAATTTACATCACAGAATGCAGCTTGTCACATTGTGTGCAGCTGGACGCACATCAATTTCCAATTCTGAAAGCTTGTATCTATACACATTTCCCAGTGCTGAAACCGGTTATTTACATTGATAGTACTCAAAGTAGACTTCACCACTTGTCTCATAATGTGGGAAATATAAGTGCTTTGGTGTCAATCTATGCATAGTAAATATAAAACAACCCCAAACAATATATCTACACACAACAGGTTGCTATTCGTGGAGAAAACATTATGCATCCTTGAAGGGCATCATACTATGAATGCGTGCTGCAAGCCGTCAGAAATAACACCGTTTGAAGGAATTGGTAATGGACACATTGCGTCTCTAGCTCGCAGTGCTTCGTTTCTTGTATTGGAGTTGATAGGGACTGTGATTGAGCCGCTAAATACATGCGCATTGTCGCACAGCTGGAGATAGTTTACCTGGAGTTGAACGTGACATCTCTGGATTATGCACATCAGAAGTTACAGAAAATCCGGTCGTCGAATATGAAGTAGCCCGTTGCAAACCTTCTGCCTGAAAGTGAGATCTCCGATAAAATACTTTCACTTTTACGGAGAATGGCTTTTCATTTCACCTCGAAATCAGTTGGTTTCAATTTGAATATGGGGAGACGGATTCTTGACATGTTCTACGTTCCGCAGTAATTCCACACACCCTTATTTTCATCAAGAAAACTATTCATAGTTTTGCAAGAACACTTCAGCAGCCCACGACCACCTGCGTTTCTCTTACGCCTCATCAGTTAGAAGCAGTTCCCAGCTACCATCAACTTTTTCTATTACTGTCAAACCCGAATTGTGCACGACCAAATCCATCTATTTGTTTTTCACGGGAGACACCTGCATTCCAGGCGAATCCGTCAATATATATTCTTCAAAATAAATGTGCTGCATATTTTGTTATTTAGCGAACATCAAAGCCTCTTTACGACCAATGAAACAACCCTTTTGTATTGACAAAATACACTTATCTGCCAGCTGCGCTAGTGTACAAACCGGATCCGAATGAAGCTCTTATTCTACAGCCGCGCACAGCAAGTAGTTAAACTAGGGCTTCAAACCGCTAAATTAATGGTTCTCGATAAAGCCGGAGCTAATTGTTGGTTCATTAAGAGATTTGGCAAGCCTAATTGTATTTCTGGAAAACCTACCTCCTTTAGTGGTGAGAGTGGCTAAATTTGCCTGCCAAGCAGATCACCAATATGAGGTTGCGATAAAGACCCAGTACAAACATGCCACAACTGGCAATGACTGCAGTGAATGGTGCTGAAGTCTACTTAGCTACTGAAGAAGGAAGTTTTAACCTGAAAACCGCACTTACTAGTATTTATATGAAAAGTGAATCTGAAAGTTTCCGGAGTGAATTGAATGGTAGTGTGAAATATTTACTAATGGTCAGACGGAGCTAACATTGTAGAGGTACGGGTTACTCACCACAATGATGGATACACTGTGGAAATTAAATTTTACAGACAGGAATTGTTTGAACTATTTTTGGAAGTAAAATATCTACTTGGCGCATCTTTTACCCTAAGTATAAGTCGAATTTTTGTTGAAGACAAAATGTGGTGTGTGGATATAACCAGGTCTGGAAGTCAATAGCAAAAAAGGCACAACAATGCCATATCTTAATAATTCAAACTGTTAACTATCAAAAAATAAATCTCGTGGTTTAAATAAGTTTGCGCCTTGTGTATTGCAGTAAATTGCAGGTCCTTACGTTTGTCACATAATTTTGGTGCTTTAGCATTTATCATCAAAATCTTCGAAACATTGTTTCTAGTCAAAGAACGCAGCCTCTAGACGCACAAGTTCATCAATGCATTCACAACCAATTGAATTTTTATCAGTAGGGTTTAAAAGTTTGGAAGAATTAGCTGATTCTTGTGCGACTTTGAATTAGACCAATTTTTCACCATACTCATCATTTTTTCTCACCGACTGGGTGAAAAAGCTTTTCACACCTAACCTCTCTTCTTGGATGTCATCAGAAGGAGACATTCTGCAATTCTTCATTGAGACATGGACCCACAGCAATTTGGGTGTAAATTCGAATGGCTTCAAATGTGCCGGGTAAATGAACATGCATGTGTTTATTGCAAAACGATATTCCCAGAAAGTTTGGAACTGAATTCTAAATCTGTTTTTTTTTGCTGCACCGACGACTCGACAATAACAGAGAAATTCAACGCTAGGCTACAAATGACCAGTATATGGATTCTAAGCCAAAGTGCCCTTCTGGATGACGTCTAGAATAGCTGAATATCTTGATAACGCAGTTCTGAAAAAAAGATGAAATTCATGGGAATTTCCAACTGCGATTTTTCTAAGTTTTTCCTATTTTTAATTTGTATGATTTTAGATAATATTCAATCGTCCGCCGCGAATCCAAAATATCGGACCACTTGGAACACAATACAAAGCAGTGCTGCTAAAAAACACCTTTCTTGATAGTGATGTTTGATGTGCACAACTACTTTCTGTTTATCTTTTGAATAAAATAATAAATTTTACCCGTAACTCTAGTACCCTTTAGACTAACTGAAGTATTGTTACGATAGGTGTTGGATGCCGTTTTCATTGCAATGTCAGCTGAACAACTGATTTGATGTCATTTTGGAGAATTTCAGGAAACAGTCGACAAATCAAAAGTGGTCTTTTGAACACTTTCTATAATAAAGTAACGTCCTCGTGTCCTCTGGACTGGAAAAGTCACCTGCACAAATCTTATCTGGTGAAATTCATATTGTACTCGTATTCTTGTTTAGACCGGCGCATCTAATGTTATAAGTTTATGATGCGCTAGCTTGAAGCGGGACGGTGTTTTAACAGGCATAGTTTACCATTAAGATAGGCAATGCCGGAACGGTGTTTCAACCACCTTTTCATAGCCAATCGGTGGATTGCTAGAACGTTTTATTGGCAAGGTAATCCCTCAGGGAAATAGATGACCGAAAGCATTTGTTGCGGTTCATTGGACTACCTCTAGTCAAGCAGAATTTCTTTCGTGATAGTAACTGATCTGTTCATTGTTAGCTGTCTCTGACAGCTTAACCCTGATTCCATTCCGGTGGACTTTTCTGGCACCAACGGTTGACGTTACGCATATAGCCTTCGATAGCGTTGCGTAACATAAGTATCTCGGATGCACTGTTTGGTTGCTGGTGAATTCGCAATCTAGCTCGGCTAACAGCCCAACAAACACACATGTGTACCTCGTTCTAATTTCTTTCTTTTCGCAAGGATAAAAAATTTTGTTCTGTAGATGACATTAGCGCGTTCCCTCGCCGTCCGGTCGTCATGCCTTGAAGTTGCTGAACTTAAGTGATACCATGGGTCGCTAACCTTGATATGGCCATGTACCATCTCTAAAGCTATTAACTATTATGCTTGGTACAGGTCCCTATTAAGCGACAGCACTAAACTAATATCGCGAGAACTCATTTACACTGCCTCGCCCTACCGCAAGACAAGACCAGTCTACCGAAAGTTTCTTAGAGTTCCAGTATGAAAGTTATGCCAAAAGTCACCACATGGCTCGATAAAACTACAGCCGGGGTATTTTGCTTAGTCTTTTACATTAATGCGTGTTATGCCACCATCCGTAGTTAATCACGAATGGCATGCGTTTGTATTTTTGTTGCGGGTTAGCAAACTTCTGAGTGGAGGTAGGATCGATCACCAGGTAATCGGTGCAATTTCGCTAGGTCGGCACCCTAAAGTATTGGCGAGTGTTTCTGTTCTAAGAAAATGGCGCAGTTAAAATAATGCTTAACCATGGCTGGAATGGCAACGTTTCAGTATAAAAGCCATCAGATTTCTTGACTGGATGAGCTTAAAAAGTACAGTCAAGCAAAAATTTGGCAGCCTGGCTACTGGCAAACATTTGGCAACACTCAACTGTTTACAGCGAAAGTTAAGAATTACCACCTAAATTGAATTGTTCGGTGGAAAGTGTTATTTGTTCATTCTCCCTGATCAAAATTCTGGAGCTTACGCACCATCATTTTTTGATGAAACTGAAAATTGGGCTTGAAAATTAAAATCTCCGAAAGAGAACATGTTGGTTGATTTTGTGCGCGTTGCTCTACCAAGGTCGGAGGGGACCCAAGTTGCCAAGCATTTACCTTTCAACATAGATATGGACAGAGTGGTTGGCTCAAAACAGATCTTTCTTCAAAAAACTCGCAAAGTGTTTCTTCGGTATTTGGCCACTGTGGGTTAATGGTAAGATTGCTAAGCGAAAAACAGTGATAAAAGCAATAGTTCGGCTGTAACATCGGTGACTAGTTGCCAACCTACTCGAAAAAAGCAATAGGGCTGATAAGGCGCTAGTATTCGCCATGATTGCAATGGTACAGCTTGTGTGAAGCTGTACCACTTAAGACATCCGGTGATATGCTTCGGACGTTCGGGCCAACTCATCAACTCACCAGCAGGTGCTGTCACAACTGTAAATAAATGTCATCAACGAAGAAGCGAAGGAATTGGCGCACCACAATCCAGAAAGAATCAGCCGGAAAACCCCTTGGTGGCATACTGCTCCATTGAATCCCCAAATGACAGCGACTTAATGGTTCCACAATCAACCGGCTGCCGTACACCACCCTTAGCTGTAATGGCGTCACTCAGCATCACTTTTAGAATGACCAGTTGTATATTTACACGTTTCGTCAAAACGATAAAAACTGACAAGTAAAATAATACATGAAGCACCGCATTCGCTAGACGTTTTTGGAAGTAACTTACAACAACAGATTTATATCTGGAGTAAGTGCTTTATTAATGTCACTAACGTAAATTTGAAAACCTATACTTCTGTGGGTAAACCACTGGTTACAGCATACCGGCTTGCAGATATCATTTCATTCATAACTGCGTTTATTTCTTCTAACAGGTGACTGGCCTAAGCCCGTTATTTCACTTTTCCCGCATTAAGTGAACAAATGTGGGCTCGCGAGGGACCCGTCCTGCTTTCACTGCAGCCAGTCATCCAACATTTTTGAGCGTAGCTTACATCAAGGCCGTTATTTGGATAACTGTTAACAACAAACTTTCCAATGAAATTTCGGTATTTGTAAAAGTGGTTTATCCCAGTACTAGGCAGAGCCGGACTGTGTACCATTGCAAGGTAAAATTGTTGCGTTCTTAATGAAGTTGGAATGGAATTCTTCAAACTTAAGCGTTTTCCCAATCCTTTTGTAATTTTAAGTGATAACCTTGCATGGAGTAGCAGAGACGTTCTTAATTACGAGGTTCCCCTGAGGACGGAGTACCTGGCGTCTTTCCTTGAATGTTTTGCATACAAACTTTGTCTTCAACCCGACGAATGTGGCCAGAAGTTTTTGTTGGACTGATTGTCCTTCAGCAGTTCGTAAAAAGAGATGAATGCGGTCACAGATGTCATTCTGCATTGCCAACTTGTATACATATTTAGCCACAAGGCGCCTTCGTATCTTATTCAAATAATGTCTCTCTCTACCGTTGTGTAGGACGCCGGTGGAATTCACGTATGTCCACCTTCCAAAATTAGATATTAATCAGAGGATCAGTGTTTGTGTTTCACAGTAGGCATCGCAACAGGGAGAGTGATCCTTCGAAGAAAGACTGCTATATAAAATAAAGACACATCTGGGGTAGTTGCCCCCAAAAATTAGGCTAATGCCACAACTGTATTGTGTTCTTTGATTTTCATAAAAGTACTTGTCCATGTTATCTGTTTCTTGCAATATGCCAGCTGCGCGTGTGAAATTCCGGTGAGAATCACCGCCACAAAACCGTTATGATAACGGTTTGGATCAGGTTATTGTTCAGTCTTCTACTGACCGTTACACCGAATTCACCACAAGCGTTTATCATACCGTAAAGGAGGGACCAAACCGGGTACAAATTGATAGTTCGGTGGAACGTGGAAGGAAACCTTTAGCTCCCAGTGTCATGAAACCGAACGCGTAAACAATAAGCAAGTGGGTCAATTGCTCTGAAAAGCCACTGTGTCATAACCCAATAGTGTGACGGTGTGAGGCATATCTGTGATCAATATGAAACAGAAGCAAATAGAATGTTATTTTAATTCAAGCGGACTTCCAACCGAGCGCGACCAAATTTCCCGCGGCAACGCATTTCAAATGTTGATCTGGTTCCCTACAGTGTTAACGTTATCTACAAGGCAGCTATAAAAATTTTCGACTTTGCAGCTTTCCGAATTCCAGCGCCAATTTGCATTAACCCATCTTAGGCCCACGGAATCAATCGACAAACGAATGGAGTCAGCATGACTGACTGCATACTGTTATCTCAGCCGGTTTCGTGTTGTCACACCATCTAATTAAACCACACCAGACTAATCGTCATTCAATCTGGGAATATTTTTAGGGCACCAGCAATCAGTTGTCCTGAATACATCTGTGCATTGCCTTTCATAGAAATGCATTGATTCTGATAGGGCAACACTTCATTTAAAAAATGCTGTCAAACTCGTATAGATTGTACAACCACAAATTATGTAACCTATAAATAATGACGCCAAATCACCAAAAATTTAAAATTGGTTATTTGTGTTGAATTCAAAGAATTTCATTCATTGAAAACTCAGTGCATTTGAAATGCAACTTATCAACTTATCCGTGTGTTGTCCCAAACAACGAACGAAATCCATATGGGAGCTCACAAAACTGGTGCTTCGCGTTCCAGCTGCATATATTTCAGGTGATGTAGAGTTAAATCGCTTCATCTAGACGCACGAAGATTGACAGGTGGCGTAAGAAATATTAAACGTTCAACTGAAACTGGGTAGTAGGTTGTTGTAATAACCGGTAGTGCACCTGTATCGGAAGATGAAAGTGTCTTCTGAGCCCAACTAACTAAGAGAAACCCGGATAGAGTGGTTTGAATAACCTATGTACCTTGTAGACGGCGGCAATTAGGACAATACATTAAAAATCAAGTTGGAATCACAGATTCTTTCGTAGAACTGCATTGCTGCAACAAATAACAAGAGGGACCAATGCACGTACATGTTTTCACTCGACCCGTTCTGCTGAATTAGGCCCGCGAAATACTCAAATTATCGGATAAGTCAGAAAACTGATTCGGGTTCACCGGCTGGAGTTTCAGACTTATTCGTAACCAAGAGACGTCCCAAAAGTATCACTTGTGGGAGGGGTCGAGTTTCCTGCCTACAGTCTACTAACCGCACACGCCCGTTCTAAACATACGAACGGCTGAAACTTTGGATGGTGATGAAAGTGCCGTAAATGTCTCGCTACTAACGGAGTAGTCAGTAGGCCACAGGATTAGCGTCAAAATTACAGTGAATAAAACTGCAAATAAGATGGTTATCATATTCACCGCACCATATCGGTTTACACTTCTTGGAATCCTCGTACATACAACTTTCTACGGTTGCAAAAAATACAATGAAAATCGGCCGAAGACTTGTCACAGTCTATGAAACCGTAATTAGAAACAGCAACATAAAGTGTTTGAATGAAAGTACCGTTTAGTAGCGGAAAAAATAACGGCCTATTGGTATCTTTTCTAGTCTTTTCACAGGCAGTTCATCAAATTTTATGCTCCTATCTTAATTTGTGAACGACTGCACAACTTGCGGAATTACAGTAAAAATAAAATGAAAAAGAATAGACATGATGTCCCGAATATCATACCAACTGCAAAATGAGTCGCCCAGGTGCAGCACATTCAGTTGCCTGGAAACGTCATAAACAAGAAACTCACCGGGGTCCCAGGCGAGTCTTTCGCAATACCAGATTTGTTCAAAAATGAGTGTATTTCGCTAATTTTGTGCAATTAGGCTTCAAGTAGAACATGAGGTTGAGGGAACTCGGAGACTGCGCCTATTTGATGAGCCCCAAGAAGGGCGAAACCGGTAGTGTGTTGTAGAAAAATTTTCAGCAATCTTATGAGTGATGAATTACGAAATTTTGAATTATTCTCAACTAATTCTAGCCCATAGAGTTCAATAAAGTTGTTTTCAGGCAAAACTCTATAGAATCACTGCACTACTGGTAGAAAATAATGAGAAATTGCTTAGCTGAATGAAGTCTCTTGCTGGTTTAGCTCTCCCATAGTTAGTAATTAGCATTAGGTTTCGCGCAATTGAGGACAACTGACCTTATCATACGCACGATATAATTAACAATATATTTACAACGGCCTGTATCTCTGTAGTTTATGGTCGTTGCTAGTGACCAATGTCCTCAAACATGTGGACAATACTCAGGAAGTATAAAGTGTACGGATAGGAACGGGAATAATCGACGCCCTAGCATTTTCATTGAATAAAAGTCTCATATTGGGAACAAAGTTTCGCCTCCTTAATTTCCTTAGTACACAGACTCTATTGACTAAAGCAGTCGTATTGTACATCTCCATGAATTTTCAATGGATTGCCTGGAAGAGTGGTCTGTTTGGAGCAAACATGTATCCTTAGTTTCATTATTTCGAACAAAGAAGTCTCAAAAATATGGATGGGTAAACATCAATGCTTTTAACACCCTAGGGAATTTTCTTCCAGGTGCTTTTGACAACCTTTATCCTGGATGAATTACAAACCGGTCTATACAACTCCTAATTTTACGTATGATGATTTCCCTTCTTGATGTAACAAATTCTTTGTAAATTTAAACCATGAACTAAGTCAGCTTTAAAGAATTCATTAAAATTCAGTATGTTCACTTTCGGTTAATGTGAGCAAACTGCCCGACGCCTCAAATGACGACCTAGCAACAAAGTTTGGTTGTGTCGATCTATTCGCCCGCCAGTCAGAATTTCTCACTCCGGTAGCACCACAGACGCTTGAAACTGACTGGATACATTTTTGTCGCGGGTGTTGGTGGTTGCGGAATTTTGTAGAATGCATACTCACATGACTCTCGTTAGAACAGTCCTCATGTTCTGACACCAAAAGGGGGAGAAACAGTGGACTTGGATTTCGCTCATATTAAAGCTTATCAGTAATGCATATTCGCCAGAGTGATTGCGCCAGGACATGTCATGAGCAAAAGGATTCCTTGCGAGTCTCCGATTATTCAGAAACGTTCACAGAGTAGGTAGATGCCTTCGTGTAACGAGGGCTGCAACGACAATAGTAACGGGAAACTTCCACCTTTCTACTACATGTTGGAATCCATAAGTTATTCAACTCCCCGGTAGGACAAAATTTTGCACGCTTATTCTACAGCAAAACGGGGGGATTTTGGTGGCAGTCTCTGGATATATAATAAACCCTAACGGGTTTAAAAGCCCTGGAAATGTGGACAGATTTTGGTCTTACTTAGCAAGAAGCGGGCACCTTTCGTCCATTTTACGCCGTCGAGAAAGCGTGCTGGTTTGGGGAAGCCTGTTGAAGGTTTTCGTGAATGAGGATCTGAATAAAAACCTCAATCAGTAAGAACCCAGTTTCCCTCCTGAAAACAAGGATCTGGCTGGTTTACAGGATTAAAATTGCCGGAATATATTTCTAATGTTGATTGTGAGTTGAAGTGAGTGGGGCGATTCCTTCTGAAAATCTAACTGCCTGATTACTTTAATACTTACAGTCGAACACATTTTAGGATGTCGTTTTCCTGGCTTTTACCCAGATGTGACCTTGCATCTTCAGCTAGAAAGACGCGACCACGATAAGTATTCTGTTCCAAAACCACTAGACCAATGAACTCCGGTATGTGTGAATCGATTATAACTTTTTGCCACTTGATGTAAGGTACACTTGTTACCCTGCGCGTTCTTTGCGCTCAGAGAAAATAGTTGGCCATTTTAGCACAGACCAGTATGTTTTTCATCCGGTAATAATAATGCGTGAGCACCTTTCTTACCGGAACACCGTTAACCTCAACAGTTCAGCCAGGAGCTCAATTGCGTCCCACCTAGTGGACAACGGGAACGTAGTCATGCCAAGTGAGCCATTTCAAGTCATTTACCGTGTCAAATAGACTGCCAGTATCTATTCAACGGCGTGGCTTGACTACAGCCGAGGTAGTCGCTAGATGCCTGCGAAAACGGTACCCGTCAAAAACGTTTCGTACGAACGCTGAGTCTGCCTTGGTCGTGTGACACGAATCAACCGGCCAAGTCACTCAACGGCCCTCTTGACTTTCTCACAGCATCCAACTAGATGCGACATGGGGGGAGGAGCAAACAACCGGTCGTTCGTGTCTCCACGTTTTGCATTTCACCAATCAATCGTCACAGCATATTTCATTTTTTTTCGCCCCTATGGAGCAAACAGTCGTTCGTGTCTCCACGTTTTGCATTTCACCAATCAATCGTCACAGCATATTTCATTTTTTTTCGCCCCTATTTTATTCATTAGATATGTACTGACATAATGACGAGATCTCAAAAACACTAATATTCGTCACTGTGTTATTTTTCAAACCATGGGGATATTTAAGCAATAATGCGTGTGTACAAGAGGGATGTATCACAATTATCACCAGTCAGCTATGGGTCAGATTTAAAAAAAGAGGTTTGCAAACTACTTGAGTTGTCAAACGGCGCTTCTGGTGCCTGGCTTCCGTAAAAAACTCATAAATGAACTAACTGGTCAAGATGCTTTTCGTTCTTTCCAGAAAAAAGCTTAAACCATTACGCTGAGTATGGTGGGTTTACTGTCACCGGACAAACTGAATTTGAATAAAGCGAAGCAGTTTGAAATGACATGATTCTCCGGAGAAAACGCTTTGACAAATTGTGTAGGGGCCAGTCACAAATGGTAGTTTGTACGGTTGAAGAAAAGTACAATCGTTTGGCCTTTCAACAGAAAATCAAAACCATTGTGAACAGATGGATGTCACTCTCAAAGTATTGTCTAAATAGGAACGGTCTGGTGTACCATCTCTCAGTTTGCATGCCTAGACAGATTCGAATGAAGTGAAAATAGGGTTCTAAAGTTGAAACACGGGCTCCCGTGTTGCAGAACTAGGATATCCATGCAGAAACACTGTAAAGCAATTTGTTCTATACTCTTGCTCACCTTAAGTGCTGCCCACTTTAAGAATCCAGAGAATGGTCCTGCTTGTACCTTTCAGAATAACATTTTAGGAGCTGCTTTTGAGCTGGGAACAGATGGTAGGCAGTAAAGTCTGCTTGCAAATTGGTTCTTGCAAAAACGAGAGATCCTTTCAGTAGTTTCAATATTGTGTCATTTTCGTTGTTTTAGGTTGTGGATGCATACTTGAACTTGGTCCCACTTTGACCGGAGTCCCAATATCCAGGAATTAGCTATTATCGCCCAATGACTTGGTTACCATAGCTGGAAAAGATGTACTTTAGTTGTGTACTTTTGTAAATCACAAGTCAACGAAAGCTCTATGGCTATGGTAGTTGGCGAAGTTCAAAGCTAGTTAATATAAAATAGGTATGTCACGTGACGCTAACTTGCTAAATGAAATCGGAATAAAACAACTGCTGGTACATAACTGTGTATCCACGCAAAATTCAGTGCGATATCATGCAAAGTGAAACAGTGCTGTACCAAGTTGGTTTACCCAAAAGGATACATTTGAACAGTTGTTTAGTGTATGCAAAAAGCATTCTCCAAGTCCCATGGACGCAAACCGAATGGAAAAGGCTAATAATGTTTGAGGAGATGAGCGGCAGTTTAAGAGAATATATCCACATCTATGTGCTAAGGTAACTTAACGTCGAAACATATGTGGGCTCATAGCGCATCTAAACCGTATCTTTTGAGGAACCGCCTATTTTGGACTGTGTTCTGTTTTCCGTGAACCAATATGTTTGCATTTCGCTGAATAAAATACAGAAAAACTGATTAGATCATGTTTGGTTTCTTTACACCGATCATCATCAGTGGTTTGAATCTTACGAGCCCTACGAGTGAGTAGCTATTCAGCGGATATAAGAGCATTGGTGAAAAACGAGGAAGCTACTGGTAGGGACATTTTATAAATAGTAACCAAGCGAAGAGACTTCATCAAATGATATGGTATTTTTTGGCCTTCCCAAGTCATAGGTTTCTTTCGAGAAGAAGCATTTCTGACTAATATCCGTGTACCAGGCATTTTTCAAACTACCGAGTTGGCTTCCTAATACACTTGGGTCCTACAAACCAAAAACACACAACTGTAATGGAATCTGTGTATTATAATCATATATGATTATCACTGGGTGCAACGAAACGTGTTCATGAAGATAATTTTTCCTTTTCTCCTACCCACCCTCCGCATTTAAAATCAAACATATTTCGAAACTGGTTGAAAACCTTTTTCCTCCTGGTACAGGTTACTAATGAGCTGCATGCATGACAAATAAACAGTTATACAAAAAGCAATAGATCAGTGTCAGCCGAAAAACTGTGACCTGTTCTGCTCGGAAAGTCAAACATTTTGGAGCAGGTAACAAAACGTTTGTTGCAGACTGGCAAAAAGTTATATTCCCTTTTAGATTAAACACCTGAATACTTAATTCAAGAATCTGATTGTGCTAAATTTACAGTTGGTTTTGCGTAAGCTCATCAGGAAATAACTTTTCATCTGTTAAAACATCACTCGTCAAACCCCGTTGTCAGTGTGCATAAACCGATGGAATACCTCATACCCTTCCGAAAGGTACATTTAGACAAACCTGTCAAAGAGAAGCCAAAGTACCTGCACAAACAAACGCCTTCTTGACAAATGAAATAATAAACTACTGGAAATTTTTCTTCTATTGAATAGCTCAAGTGCACAATTATATCTGTGTTGAACGCATAACTGCGTTCGTCCAAACCATGCATTTCTTTATCGCAAGCTCTTGGATCCGGTGATAGCCGAATAGTTGGACTGAGTCACAGGTAAATTACGCGTAAATTAAATAAGTGTACGTTACAATGCACAGGTGCTTTTAACTGTTTTAGTTTGTGCCCGTTTTTTTTTGATTGATTAACTCGGCTTCTAAATTTTAGAATAGGACATCAATGAAAGAATTAGATTGCTAAAACCCTCCAAAAGATATTTTGTGAAAGGAACTTCTCATAAGGATACTGCAAACTCTTCGACGGCCCAACAACGATTCAACATCCTTGAAGCCCGCAAGAACATATACGTTGACCTGCTGTTACCTTGATGATGATTCTATTCCCTTCGAAATAAAGAACTCTGTTTGGTGTAGGGACCTGGCAGATAATGATTTGTCTGTGGAGTGATGTCTTGTGCAGTATTTACGTATTTCTTCTTGTAGGTATTCCAAGTCACCGTTTCAAGGATGAGCGTACATTGGCGGCGTAACTCAGACATCCGGCCTTTGTTCACTGTCATTAAAGTTGACGGTACGATGGTTCTGGTTATTTACAGGCACTCTTTATGCGAACGAAGAGAATTTACGGCGTTTATGCAATTCTTAGGAACTTTTAACTGTTTAGTTTGTGCCCGTTTTTTTTTGATTGATTAACTCGGCTTCTAAATTTTAGAATAGGACATCAATGAAAGAATTAGATTGCTAAAACCCTCCAAAAGATATTTTGTGAAAGGAACTTCTCATAAGGATACTGCAAACTCTTCGACGGCCCAACAACGATTCAACATCCTTGAAGCCCGCAAGAACATATACGTTGACCTGCTGTTACCTTGATGATGATTCTATTCCCTTCGAAATAAAGAACTCTGTTTGGTGTAGGGACCTGGCAGATAATGATTTGTCTGTGGAGTGATGTCTTGTGCAGTATTTACGTATTTCTTCTTGTAGGTATTCCAAGTCACCGTTTCAAGGATGAGCGTACATTGGCGGCGTAACTCAGACATCCGGCCTTTGTTCACTGTCATTAAAGTTGACGGTACGATGGTTCTGGTTATTTACAGGCACTCTTTATGCGAACGAAGAGAATTTACGGCGTTTATGCAATTCTTAGGAATAACGTAAAGATTTAGCATATCAATAAACGGAGGTCTTAGGCATATGATGTGGCCGGAGCTGAACTGGAACTGTCGATTATCCTCTTGCCAGACAAGCGGTCCACATACTGCACTACACAGGACACTTGCTGTTCGTTGCATTTATGTGTTTGAAGTTCACGGGCCATCCGCCAAATCTACTCTCACCAATTTAGTAGCTGACGTCTGTTAGTTAATAACAGTCGGTGTGTATGGCTTGCTTAAGGAACCTGTGGTTAATAACTACCAGATACTGAAAGTGCTTAATACAAACGGTTAAATCGCAAGCAGATTGAGAAGTTCAAGTGCACCACATCATAACAGTATATAGGTAGGTCTGTGGCTGACTCGTGTCACCAGCCCACAAAAGGATAATGGCACCAAATGAGTTGCCACATACACTTGTTTTTCACCAATCTTATAAACTTGAGCTCAGCAGGCTGGCTAAGAAAAAATTCAGTGGTTCGATTTGATCCTATAAAATGGCTTTTGCCATATACTGTTCATAAACTACTCAGTTGGCTACTCATTCGATCTCCTACAGTATATTTCAGGTAGCCGGCCGATCTCAACATCTAAAATATTGAGGAGTCATATAAGGGGCTATATAAATAATAATAATGAAACAGAAAATGAAAAAAGACAAACCGATAATCGACTGTGCGTTGGTGTACTAAACAGCAAGCAGATTATCAGTGTGTGCATTTCCGGGTACTTGTAGTTTCTGTGTAGCTAATCCAGTTTGTTGCCTACGATGTTTCGCATTCTACCCGGTAGATCTCGCACATGCAGTTCATATCCTTGTTAACAAAAACAGCGCTTTTTAAGCAACAAATTCTATCTCTGCTGGATACCGTCCAGACGCTGAAATTTTCCTACAGCTCCAAGGAGTCCATCGAACCGAAGGCTAGACCAATTGATAGCATTCAATATTTCTGCGTTACTGAAGCGCTGTTTTGTTCATTAGAGTTTACTTCAGCATGGCGACGTTTGATAAAGCGTTGAGGATATCTATTGCTACAGGAAACGTAATCTGTTCGAATCAAATGATGAACGCCGTACTTTTCTTCTGAACGAATCCTTTACAACACTCCAGCTTATACCTTACATGTCATATCTTAGAAATGAAGGAATTAATGGTACTTAAATGCTCTGAAACGAAATTTGAACAAATTTGTAATATGTTTTGTGGGCAGTATCACACAAATTTGGACGTATTGACTGATAGCTGAGGGTTCAAAGACCTCATGCTTTTATTGCACGCTACTACCATAAAAGTGAAAAACAACGTCGTTTCCTTCTTCGTTAGACATAGCCGCCTAAGAATCCAATCTCATTACGAAAATCTGGCATAAAAATGGTTGAACACATAATAACGCAGTAAGGACTGGAGCGCGTTCCAGTTACGAAGGTATGCTTTGATATTTTATCTCTAAATTCGTTTAATCGAAACGTTGTTCACCCACGTGTTACCGAACCTGGTTAGCTTATTTATCTTGAACGACATGAAACGTGAGAAATAATTCCATGAGTAGTGAAGTGAAAAGCAGAAAAATAATAGGTGTATACCAAAATGTGACTAATAATAATAAAAGCGATAACATTTTACTTCCGGACCTGAAGAGCTATGGATTGCCGGCAAGCAACACATATATCTGCAGAAGATGTCTTAAAATAACGTAGCAAATAACATGCTTTAAGGAGTTTGATTATCCAGCGACACATGACGTGAACCTAGCCTCATTTGACCAAACGATTTCTGGCCTCACCAGCAGTGAAGAAAGCACTCAGTAAAGTAATTGGCGCATGATACGATAAGGAGACAGCACACCAAGGAACTAAATAAATGTGAATGGAAGGGTGACGTTTTGGTTGAAATGACCCACCAGAATATGGTGGTAACATGCCCAACAATTATCGAGTGTAGATTTAAGTTGGTATTCTGTCTTTACCGGAGGGCACGCCTTATCTAAATGTGATCAAATTTCCAGCTGCTTAGATGAGAGCACTCCGAACTGGAGGTTGTTTAAACTGCATTTCTGAGAGTTGAGTTGTTCTGTGTGTTCTTTTAGAGATAAAATCACCACTCAAGGAACCAAATGTTAAACTGTATGGGACCGTCGCCTGCTTCTCCAAATTTAGATAGCCCTGCAAATTATGCTTTCTGGAAGGGATTCCCTTCAGAGGTCTTTGTTCTCTGTCACGGACCATTGCAGTTCGGGCCAAATGAATGCTCGCTGACTTGAAGACCACTGTAGAGTGTTTTGCGTTTTACGACTTGATGACCTTTACTAGGCATGACATGTCATGCAAAGATTATATAATGCTCTCAACTAAGGAAATGCCAGTTCAAACATTCTGGTGGTCTTCACTCACTGCGGTTTGTATAACTAATTAACATCAGACTGGATACTCATCTACATAATCAAGTGAGTTTTCACTTGTGAATTCAAAATTCTTGCACATCTGCGCTTAGTAGTCTGTGAGAACTGCACCACATCATTGTAAAATTTGTAGAGTTATCACCAGCCAAACTAACATCACTTATAAAGTGCAGTTGCAACAGATCAGCAGGACGCCTTCGAACTTTCAAGTTCACTGAAATTATTCACCAGCTTCACCTGAAAGGCCACTGAAGTTGCAAGCTGTTTTCCAATCTACTACAAATAACACAACTAGCAATTAACCTGCTTTGGAACTGTTTGGGATCTCAGGGTCTGTATGTTACCTTAGCGCCAGCCTTTCGTACTAATACCGTTCTTGCTTTTTCATTCAAACCGAAATGTTTGTCTCACTTCATGGAGACAATGAGACGCAGAATGCGATTTCTTTTAACTGCTCAGGTGAAGAATGAGTGTACAATCCTAAGCATTGTTTATACGGAATTTAAAGTAACCGTTCGGTTACCCTTCAGTTCATTTGCATTTTGGAACGGACAGTTTAACAACTCCTCAGTTTTTAGTACAGATTCACTGGCCAGACTTTCCAGATAAAAATAAGCCACAATGCACCCTGATTTTCAGCGTTGCATCACAATCTCGTGGGGTGATTTTTGAGCAGTCTACCCATTTATTTCTTCTTTTGCGTTGTGAACATTCACATATACGCACCGAATCGTTGATCCTGCACAATAGTTTGCAATAAAAATTACCCACCTCTGGTCTGAGGGTCTGTAAGCATTATAAATGGAAGGAGTTGTGAAATGCGATTGGGTCTTTGGTGCAGACTTGAAACGCAGAAGGCTCAGTACAATACGTAACCATAATCAATCCAGGTTATTTATGATGGTGAGGAGAACAAGCTTAAGCAAATTTCAAAATCTCAATAGCTTAGCTACTGTACTATCTAAATAGAACATCTCAGCGAACCTTTCTTCCCAATACACTAAGCTGCAAAGCACATTGGGGTTAACTACGTGCTCTTCTTCAACCATGTCTAATCTAGCAGCAGGCTTTAGATATCAAAGTGTATTTTCTTAACATTACTTAGTAATTATGCAGCTGGTAACCCTTCGACAGCACACACCATCTCCATTCCGCCGTTCTTGAAGCTCATTCGATAGGCATAGTCCCCGAGTTTTTATTGGCCTCCCTTTCTACTTAAACAACAATGTGTGCACAATTTGCGAAATTCACCCATTGCAACTTATTTTCATGTTATCTTAAGATTCAAAAATGACATCAGAAGATATTCGAATGGGTTGAGCGTCACTGGACATCTTCCCACTGTCTTTTGCCTCAGAACATTCTGGTTAAGTGCGGACTAGCTCACTTCTGCAGACTGATCTAATTCACGGTGCTACGTTTGGTATGAAGTTTGGAATCATCTCGAATAATGAATTTCGTCGAACATTCTAATCACTGTGAATTGGACTAGCGTTCGTACTGTCCAGAGCAATACAAAACCGTATTTCTGACTTTAGGCGTACAAACTTAATAACAAATGAAGCCGGTATAATACACAGAAGAAAATATTTCCCTGGAAAACTATAGAAATTTCGTATGATTAAGCATCGGTGAATTTCACTTCATCTCAGTAGATAAATGAGTTGATTGATTAGGAGTACCAACTATATCCAAGGCGAGTTATCTAAGCAAAAAGGAAGTATCCTACATGTGCTGATGTAATACACTACTCATAAGGTTACTAAAAACTCCTTGATAGTCCAGAACCACCTTTGTCTTTCTAAGGGCTCATCAGGTAGGCGCAGTTCCCAAGTTTCCGTCAGTCTTATGTTCTACTTGAACCCAAATTACACGAATACATACATACATACATAAATACATTCATTTTCATACCAATTTGTTTTTGACGGAAGATTCATTTTCAACCAAGCTGCATCGCTCGTTTATGATGGACAAGTGTAACATTGGGTTAATGGAAAATCTGGTACAACGCCTACGTATGGATCCTAAAAAGAGCTAGACCGGTCGTGGGCTATCGAAGAGTTTTTAGCGACCCCATGAGTATTGTGTTACGTCTATACATGTGTCGCGTTATCTCGAATATCGTGCCAGCTGAAACATGAGGTGACATTGTGTAACACATTCAGCTGCTTAAAAATAGCATGAACGAGAGGTTCAAATGGGTTGTAGGTAAATCTCTCGTCAAAACCAAACTGGTGTACAACTGAGTGTACTTCACTAATCCTTAAGGTCCTTTTGATCCTGAACTGAGACGTTTCTCCTCGAAATGCCAATTAAAACCAGATCACTGCTGCCGAAGCATGGGCTACTTTCACTCCCAAACTAGACATTTTCCATTAAAGTATCAGTGATCTCTTGTTAACGTTGTGCTTCACCGAGCAGGAGCATCTCGCTTACAAAGAATAGGTCGTTTGGGCCATTCAAAAGTGTCCCGCTTCCCGAAAATAAACCAGATGGCTTTGCTGAGAAGTATAAGAAAGCGAAAACCAATAATCCTTAAGGAGCTAGTTTACTTCAAGCCACCTGCTTGGCCATAAGTTCAGTAAAAATTGTCCTAGACGTGGTACAATGACTAACCCATGATTCTGGACAAATGGTGTCCACGGCAGTCAGTATCGTCGCTTTGGGTCAAACTGACAACGCAGGTCATATTCATCTACATTTCAAGGAATCTAAGAAGCCACTCCGAGCCTCGGTGCATACCATATCCACAGGTCTGGCCTGAATCTTTACGTGCAAACAAAAGAGCGCTTGCCCAAACCGCCATAATTCTGTATTTTACTCCGAATACAATCACTCAAAAAGCTCTCCATTCTGCGGCACCACACAGCTGAAATCGCTCTATGTTTTGAGGCACTACGTGGTACACACACGTTGACTTCTCCAGTCTTTGTTTATTAGCCCTCACAAGCTAAGTTTATAAACTCAGGATTATGTTGGTATAACCCTTAACTCGAATCGGTTGTATTGACCGATGCCGAGTGAGATGAGACCCTTTCTAGGCAGTTATAAAACTGCAGAGTTTCGTAATTTGCTTCTGTCAAACACCATTTGTGGTTGTGGCGGACGTACGATACAATACCATACGTTAGCAGTGTTCTCATCGCTTTTTTGCACTCATGCTTATCTGTCTGTATGCTACTGGTACATTTTAACCTGCCCTCCGGAAAGCCTGGTTTTGACTCTGTGCCAAAAAGTACGGCCAATAACCAGAAAGTTGACCCTCTCCTGATGACCGAATGATTGTGTGCAACTACTAAACGGAGAGTCGCAGGACGCAGTGTTCATGATTCCCAATAAAGGTAACCGAGGATTCTTAGATATTCCGCATTGACTGACTCCATTTGCAAGATGAAGTTTCCATTGAAACTACAAGATCTCTCTATCATCCAGAAATAAGTTGCACCAAGGTTTCAACAATTTGAACACATCAACTTACATTTTTACTAAACAATATGAATAACTTAGAGTTCCTAAATAAACCCTCGCCACGTACTAATATATTGTCTTATCGTAAGGAGGTTTGCGGCCTCGCGGGACTCACTTTATGGTCTTTTCGGTGTGCCCTGTGGGTTCCATAGTGTTTACAGAAATTCTAGCGTTAGGTTAGTGAATACTTCACACATGTATCTCAGCGGCAGTTATCTCCCAGTGTGCATTTTAGACGTATAATGCCCTCTAATGATCGATGCACCGAACCGGTATGCAGAAAATATTTCACGGCTACACAGGACCCTCTAGATAGGTTCAATCAAATTGGTCGAAAGAATTAAAACATCAATACTGCTTTGCAATTTTTTGTTCAATCTAGTCATTACGTTTCCTCGTACGATCCAAATCGAAGGGTGTCTAAACAAAGCGGCGACTTATATTTGCCTAATGCTAGTATACTTGTCAGAACGATCATCTTTTACATGATTGGAGCACAAAAATTTCGTGATCACTTGGATCACTCACCGTTGAGTCAGAGTTTGCCTAAACTCATGAAAGCCTGCCATAGACGTGCTGAGCCTGAATATCAAGAACTGATTATCTCTCTATCCTGTAGTTGTTGTCCAGATATGTTTCAATGTTTATTAAGTCACGGATAACATGGTGAACACTAGTCATCTTTTCTTTCAGACAACGGCCTATTCGATAAACGCTGGTTTGCTTCGCTGTAACGCGCATGTGTAAATCCAGCTAAGGAGGTGCATTCGACTTACACTTCCGGTAATGCATTTCTGAAACCTTACTCGCTACAGGCGAATTGTTGTCGCACTTGTTCTCAGCTAACTTGGTCTTCATCCAAATGCTTTTTCCATACACTATTAACCAAATAAATGTCACTACTGGAAAATTGCACTTGTCTCAGGACAATATAGGCTATGGTCCTATCAAAAGCGTAATAATGTTGTTCGAACGACTGTATCACACTGGGGCCAAGTTTTCTTCCTAATTCAATAGATTCTATTTGTTTCTCAAAATAAAGCGTCGGTAGTTACTAAACAAAAGCTCCGAATGACTCTTTGATGAATCACGTCGCCTAATGTTATGTGTTCTCCAAATTTGTCTACTCTATTTCAGAAAGGCGTAAGATTTACAACTCGGTATCCCCCCACAACGGACCACAAAGAAACAATGCCAAATTCAGACAGTCAGTGACCTTCATCTGCTGGCTGAATGAGACCCAGAAAACGCTCCAGTGAAAGGCGTAACTAAGCACGCTGTACACTTAGAACCCGAGTGCTGTAGAGTCCAGATGATCAGGTGTCAACATATAGTTGTCATGGTAACCGTTTGCCTCATAAACCATTCAGTATTTCCGTCCCGAAGTATCTCGGTGCATGCGGAGCAAAAAGTACATGGATATAGGCAACAAAAATAGTTTATCAGTCACTCAAGGAATATAATGCGTTTAAAAGTGCTAGATATCACAGCTGTACTGTACCGTGGATATTAACACTGAACCAGAAGCTCTACATAAGAAAATTACATCTTCATGGATGTTCAGCAAGGTAGAAAAGTAAACGGCTGTTTTAATAAGGCACATATGTTAAAACTCAAGGGAAAAAAGTTATCGATGAATTGGAGCTGATGCGACGTTAATATATCAATCGAGATAATAGGTAAGACTAAATTTCATTGGAGGTAGGACTGGCTCTGTTTTTCATCTGTCAATAGTGCCTGAGGGGATACAAATGGTAAAATAATTGTGTGCAAAATACTTAGAAGTGTAGTTGTTTTAATATGATTGGTTGTAACTGTAAGATGGGAATCTTTTTCGGCATCTTCACACATGACGAGCCCGACGTCTGTCGGCTTCAAGTTGCCAGAACCGATACAAGTTCCAGTAGCGATCGCTGAAATGGGAGATGGCAGGAGCTGTCACATTATTCTAGAAAGGTGTGGCGTGCAATAGTAGGAGGATCACTGACAAAGGTGTACATTATCTGTGTTTGAACTATCGGTTGAATACTTTTTAAGATTATTCTAGAATGAAACTAATTGATGTATTTTTAAACTAACACCAATACAACTAAGATACGCCGTTACACTAGTTCGAACTAATCCATTTCAAACTCCCTACTTTTCGGATAAGTTACAGCTTAATAATTTTGGTAAAGCAGTAAAACTACTAACCTTCGATCCTGCGCATCCCGAATGACTCTATCACGCAAGTCCCAACTAGGCGCGACCGTGAACTTGTGTGACTGAATGAAGAAGAGTGAAAATTAGCTGACAGTAATCGCTTCCTTTCAACATTTGTCATGTGTATCCACTATTGCGAAGGTGCACGATGCATTGCACCAAGCGCCAAATAATGAGTCGGTCGTTATAATAAATGCAACAACTTTATGATGTTCTTACTTGTGGCCACATAATATGATGTTTGGCCTGTGAACTTTCAAAGTCGTAGACGACGAGCTTACTACGGGTGGATACATGAATAGGGTTACAGGGTGCATAAAATACCATTAATGCACGGCTCCAATCCGCTTCAGGATAACACACTGGAGATGTCACCAGAAATGGGGGAACAACATAGCTGCTAGGCTCAGCAAACAATTCATCCAGCAAAATGCTACTCAATTAGGTTATGAAATGATTGAATCCGCATCAGCCCCAAAACCCGTTGCATGCTAGCCTCCATGTGTCGGCTTCTTCGTCGAACAGGGTTGTCAAGGAAGCCTTCCCATCCCCGTACAGAAAACCGTTCAGAATGGTCTATCTGTACAAAGGAACTGAGGATATGCCTAAGCATCAGAAACTTTGAGCTGGAGAGGCTTACTAAATGAATGACAGATAAGGACACGTATAAACGCCTTTCTGTTCCTCCAGTTATGCAAAACCTAGATAGAAACCTGGAGGAAAACCTATCGAACCTTTTATTTGTGCATGGATAGATAGAATCTAGAAGTCAGATTGAACTCGCAGCGGCCGAACGAAAATTTAAGCCTCATTCTATAGGGTTGTCTTCAACTCATTTCTAGTTCAATTCCGTTTTCTACAATGATCTGTATACATTGGCGAAGGCTGACAGGCTTCAAAAGTCAATCCTAGAGTAGGACTAATTGATGCACACTAAGAGAGACAAAAACTATAGAGCTCATAGAGGTTTGTAGGTTAAAAACAATCAGATCGAGCAGCACCAGTAACCACTGTCCCACAGTGTCGGTGAGCATGTCCAGCAAATGGCGTAGTGAATTTCCGGTACCCCGGCATTGCGGGTGCAAAGATTTAGCATAGCCAACGTCCGCTGTTAAAGACCCGTCATTTATAGTCTGATAAAGGATACACCAAAAAGTCGTGGTTCATTCAAAACACGAGAGCCAGTGGGCCTTTGAGAACTTTGTCAACTAAGGATTCCATCATGAAACTGTTTCCAGGAATTCACATCCTTAAGGCACATTATGCGCCACGGAGTTTGTTGCTCTTTTTTATCAGTACTAGATAATATTCCCTTATTCCGGGGTTTGAACAGCACAAATCAATTATTACATTCTTATTCCTAGGAAACGTCGAGTCTGACCGGTTCAACAGCTGGGTAGATCAGGAACTACAATCAACTTTCGTTTGTCTTCGCACAGTCGAAGTCAATGAAACAGTCTGGTGTTTATGCCGTTTCAATCTGCGCTTACGGTGGGACGCGGAAAAATAAATGTTGATTAAAAAACCGCCCAGCTGTAGTATCCTTGCGAGGCCTAACTGTCATACCATTCGAAGGAAATACGACGGCTTGGATACTGCCAGGTTGCCCAAACCTAGACAAAGGAAGTTGAGAGGCCAAGGTCGGTTTCGAACGTCAGACCTTCCAGTCCGTAAATTTGCCCTTAACCACTGAACCATCTCTCACAAATGTTTATATGCTGCCAGACAGTCCGAGAGCAGTAAGTAAAAAATAAAAAGCGGGTTCTTGCAGACACGGCTGTCTCATTATTAGTCACTACTCCAACTGTGATGTGCAAGCGTTTACTGTATGTCGTATGGAAAACTTCTTTTCAAGCATGACTTACCAGCACGGGGATTCTCGTTGTGTACAAATCGTCATCTAAAACAAAGTGAGTAGAAGGCAATACATCTTCATGTCACGTTCACATTAGAAATGATCAGTAAAAAAACGAGTATACCCTTCGAAAAATGTTACCACGGATTTCGCTTCTCCCTCGATGTGGAAAATTGGCAGATAGTCCCTAGACAATTCTTCTCCTGAACACTCCTTAAAAACTACCTGAAAGATCCCTTCAGAAGTTTGCATGTTTCATAGAAAAAGAATTTCAATGAAAATTCCTGGAATAATGGATAAGGAACAGTCATCATGAACCATCCTACCCCGTTGGTTGGGTCATCACGACCTACTAGAGTGCACTGTGTAGGAAACTGACAAGATTTTCATTCACTAAAAAACAAATCGCCGGTGTAAATAATCCATGCGACAGAGTTATCTCTTACTTCAATGTCTGCGTAACGCGCCTACGCATTATCAGAATAGGAGTGATAATTAATGTGGGGCTCGTGTATGAGTTGTTGAAATAACCACTGCGCCCCTCGGGCTGAATCCAAATTACAGCTATTTTGCTCAATGTAAGTTGTGATCTTTTGCAAAAGTTTTGTGGAAGCTATAGTATCATGAGCAGCCTATGCTGTCGAATAGGATAATAATAACAGAAATAATGACAGCTGTGGCAAATGAGTGGGTGTACGGGGTTATTGGCTTCCGATGTCGATTATGAGGTCGCGGGACCATAGTTGCACGCTGTTGTTTCGTGTTGTTGTCCGTACAAGATCAAGGGGGCTTAGAATTTATGAAACACTAAATGATCACTCCCGACTTTTCACTAACCTTGTGGACACTTAATTGAACACCAAGCAGTTGAAACCTTTGGTCCGATACTACGGGGCCAATGAGATGTGCGGTTCAATAAATGGATGTGACAAGATTGATTACATGGTAATTTGACCTAAGGCCTACACTTCTACCTGAAGTACACTCCATACTTTCGCTTGTTCAATACACGCATATTTTGTCCGAAAGCCACATTACTAAATTTAAGCTTATAGGGTTCAGTGAGTCACAACCACCAGGCTGCCTACAATCGGCCGGCTTTCTTGATGATTAAGTGCATGTGCTAAGCCAAGATATCACATGAATTGGACGTCTTCTACTGTCTATTTTTACCCAACATCAAACGTTCATCAATCTTGATGTAATCTGGTTATTAATGGATACTGCATCTTACAGCCGTTGACTACAGTGTCCAACAATCATTACTTGATAATGTCGGCAGCAGCTATCTAGCATTAGGTAATTTTCAAGTTCATATTAATAGATAGTGGAAATATCACTTACAGGGTTTCTCTGAGCTTGGCCTTGCCTTCTGCTTGTGTGAACCAGTGCGCTGAAAAAAAAGAGAAAAAACATTGCTGACCGACGTTTTCCATAGACGAGTCTGATCATAAATGTTGGGCAGTAAAATTGAAGGTTGAGGATAGTTGTGCTGGTAGCACATGAGGGGGACTAAGTGTATTTTATTCTCATTAACTAATCTATCCTCGCTAAATAGCAGTAATTGGTCAATGATATGCCAATGCACTTCAAAGCATATCCGACGTTACGGTAAACCTTAAATGCCCCACTTTGGGCATTAACAGTTTGGCGACGTTCTATATATATTATGCTTGTTAATTTGACCGTAAAGCACATGCTAGGTTCAAAACAGTTATTCAGTGACTAGCCTATTTCCCCGATTCTTAAGAAGACAGTCGTAGAGTGAAACACTCAGTCCAAGTTCTGTTCTATCCGGTGGGTGTAGAGAATCTAGACTGTGCGAGTAAGCCAACATCCCGTTGAAAAATGACTTACACCCAGTCCCTATTTAATTGTCACTTGAATTACACTGATAAAACTTGACGATAAATTACTTTTTCCTCTTACTTACCAAAGACCTCGTTGCTCTCCTAAATCCGTGCTAGATAGTAGCACGAAAACGACACTTCTTTAAAATCCAGGCCGTTTGCCAGTTTGATCAGGCACCATAATAATCCAGAAAAATTCTGTTGCTTCCAAGTCGACGCTTTCTGTTACAACCCGTACGACACGAAAAACGATGTTGGTGGAGTAAAATTTTCCATGTCCGTATCGTCCATACAATAGAAAAACAGTAAGGCCGGTCCTTTGTGTATCACATTGTTAGGCTCTATACCCATTGTGGCCGAACACTGGTTTTTATGAAAGCCTGTTCGAGAGAAACCAATTGGATGCCTAATTCATGGAAAAGTCATGTAAAATTCCTAGCCTGACTCTCACTAGTGTAACAAACTATGGGTATATTTTAGTCCATATCATATTTTGATAGATGTTTCACCAGAGTGTTTCCACCACGGTATTTAGGAAGCCAAAAGTCGAAGCCGAGTGTTTCGTAGATACAGCCTGTGAACTTCGTGTTCATCTTCTCTTACATGATTCCTTTCTAAAGAAAAGCCATGTCAATGGTTACATAATAAAACTATTGGATAGCTGGTAGAACCATCCCGAGGATATTTTGAATATAAAATATTGCTGAACAGTGGTTCCTATTCAGTACAATACTCCCGTGAAAGTGGAAGGGATCTTTGAGACTTTACGGAGCTGTGCAAGCCTGGACAAGCTATCGAAAAACTAGGGAACAGCACCGACGTCCCGCTTAGCAGTAGCCCTAGGCTCACTAGGGTTATCCAGATAAAACTATAATCGCCAATGAAGTAAGAAACGTGCCGCAATCTAAATGCACCTTGCTTCAACTTGAACTACAACGTTTTTTCCAGAAACAAATAGAAATAGGATCGTGTTGGAGAACTGGTCACAAAAGGAGCGCCACTTGGAACATGCTGACACTACTAAATGGCGATACGATACCTGGATCCTTGTCTTCCTACCACCAAATGTTTTTCAAAAGCTAGCGAGCCTAGTAATCCTTAACACACCTGAGAAAGCCACCATCCTCCAGAAGTAGGGGCTTTTTTCGGTAACTCAGTACATAATTTGCTTAAAGGCTTGAGGATGCCAATACGTCTGAAAATAAGACTCCGCCGCCACTAATGATCACATGATAATGTGTCTAAACAATGGTCACCAGCTTCAGTGGTTTGATGCAATGGCAAATTGCTTTATGTACGAACAAACTATTGTTGGTCCGTGCTAAATGGAGGCCTCAAAGGCTTCGATAGCGGCAACTTTCTTGATTCACCGGAACAAATCCCCGTCATGGGCACAGTTGCTGAATGAACCTATCGTCAGGTTGAATCGATCAAAACAAAGGCCCATGAGGCCGATGCAGGTAAATATGCTAAGACAGCACATATAGGAACCTAAGACAAATTTGAGATAACTTCTATTGGACAGACTGCAACATCTCCTCTGTAACGACCTGAACTAAAATTGTCCTGTCTCTCTTACGACAGTACGGCCGCGGATAAGTTAATCACCTTTGCTACGACACCATTGATAAGGTATGAATCTAAATTAGTCCAAGATATCATCACCTCAACCCTAGTTAAATCAGGTTATAGGGTCAATTTGGCCGTCACACATCGTTAAACGTTGTGCAACCATGGGCATATTTCCATAAAGTTGCATTTCTACGAACCTCATACTTTGCTTCCTGCTATGGAAGATGAAGCAAGCTTACCATTCCGAAGACGAAAGTTGCGTTGACCAAAAAATTATGATCACAAGGCTTAAAAATGTTTTCTCGTGGCCGTTTTGATAGTGAAACATGCAGGTTAAAAAGTTGCCTCCTTGCATTAATAGCCGTTACAAGGGTGGCTTCCATGTGCAGGGAGTACTGTAATAAGACTGATGTTCCTGGACTGTCATTAAAGTGGTGGAAGTAAAGACTCGTCCCTACACCATATACTTCCCAGTCGTTCCATGACACGGACCATTCACTCCGACGAAGGAGCAGCTACCACCAAACGATGTATTCCCTTCCTCTCCGGAAGAATCAACTGAGAGAGGCAACCTTAGTCAGTCTCTTCCAAAATGAAAATTAGAGGCCCATCAGATTCTGTCACTTTTAAGATGGTTTGTAATAGGAAGATAGGAGGATATATATACAGGATCAAGAATGTTTGGCTGTCAAGTTGCAGAAGCTTTAAAAAACAAAGCAAAATATCTGTGGATAATGAACATGGATAGCGTATATGCGCATGCAACTCTCACTCACTGATCTCACCGAAGGACTCTTGCTTCGTACTTCACGATATGTTGATTCTAGGGGAGTGTACAGCCTTTCAGGATTATCTGGACAGCGGCATCGGAGTGCACTGGTGACAGTCGGACGATGGTAATTCGGAGTCAATGGGCGTGAGTAGTGCGTTAGACTGTTGCAACCAGAATAAATGCAAATGTCGAATTCAATTATTAGGAAAAACTATGTACCCTAATTGGGTATTACTAAAGTGTAGCATTATGATGCAGAAAATGTTTAACGTAGACCACTTCGCAAACCAAGTAGTTGTCATTCTCCACAAGAGGCTTAGGTTTGTCGACTTCTGAGCCCATGTTTCCAACATAAAATACAGATGGATCTCAGTAGCATGAAGGTAGACTGCACATGAGATAAGAATGAAAGTTCTCTGACTTCAAGGCAAAATGATTCTTCTAACCATCCTGAGTTCTTGGGACCACACCATCACCTTCGACAGCAGTACACCAACAATACACATTGACGCTTAGCTGCCATACAACCATGAAGGAGGAAAGTACTATCTAGGGGAGAGGGAACGGATGAGTATGGTATAAGAAAAAAGTCCTGTGTCTTTGGGGAGGACGCTGAAGAATAAAGTTCCTGAAACTCTAGATGGCATAAAAAAGAAACACGTTTGAGCTTTATGTGGGATTAAGACGCCATCGCCGGGATTGATCTAGCGCCCTTCGTGAACTTCACTCGACATTAACCCAACTCACAATAAAAGACAAACTTTAGCTAGGCAGTCCGGCTAGGAAAAGAAACCATGCGCGCCAATGGAGTCGGTTGCGTGGAATGTCCTGCAGGGTTTTCAGCCGGGTAGAAATAGGATTACATGGGTCACAGTCAGGGAGAAGCGAAGATCCCACTATACTAGGTTTCACTGAAAGCGTCTTCATTTTGCGTTGCCATGTCATGGCCTTTCTCTAGCGTAAACTTCACCCACAGTCAATTGAACCGAAAACATCACTCTCACAGGTAGACACTGCTTACACATACGTAATATATGCCGCAACGAGTCAAGTAAATTTGACCTGCTGATATAATCCTTCTGACTAATTATTAAGCATTCGCTAAAGCCTCCATTCGCTACATACTCCTTTAAGCCAGCTGACTCTTGCCATTCTGATCGGAAGTCTGAAAACGTCTAAGGACTCAAGATAATGAGGCCAATTCTCGCAACCGTAGAGCGATATCGCTCTTACAGCCGCCTTATATATATGACCTTTAAGTTTCAGTGGAATTTGTTTCTAAAGCTATTAATGACGCAGCTTAGTGGGCGATACCTGCGTCGCGACCATCCGTGCAGTAGCTTTATACGTTTTGTAGAATCACGACCTGTGTTGATGTCACGATAATTGGATCGCTAAACGAACTCAAGTTCGTCATTCTGAACCGTTAGAAAAGTATGCGAGAATAGTTAATCCTGAAGTAGAGGCTTGCACTTGAAAGGTGCAAAGCCGATACATGGAACTACCTTCAACATTAAGTGCTGTTTGCGCAGAAAAGCAACTGTCAGATAATGAAAGAATGTCATTTGAATGATCCAAATTTGTTACAATCTCTCCAGACGTGATTTTTCTACCTGAATTCGTGATCGCTTAAGTTCTGCACTCCATGATAAACTTGATGAGAAAAATGACCTAGAAGGGTGAGCGTGGAAAACTGCACTAGTTGTGAGGATGTATTCAGACTCTTCGTTGTACATCTAAACCTGAACAAAGTTACAAAAATACAGGGCTCAAAGAATGCCAATGTAATTCAAAAGCATTCTTCTACGACCAAGAATCTTTAGAGCTTATATATCCAAGGAGTCAGAGAATTCACTGAAATGGCAAACAGTTTGGGAAGCGGTACAAAAACGCATCTCTTTTCATCAAGAATGAACCCCTGCAAAAGAAAAAATTGAGAACAACCGGCCGATTGATCTGACAACGAATTTGCTCCAGTTTGATTGAAATGACCCCTTCAAGCAAAAATATGACGATTATGACGAGATGGTTGCTTCTAAAGATACGCCATTAGCGATCGATAAGTTATCGCCGTGAATTGCACTGTTCGAATCATCATCATCATCATCATCATCATCATCATCACTGTAATAAACGCGTCTTGTCGTACAGTGGTTCTGGCTGCCACAGTTTCGTTCACCGATTCCTCGGGGAGATGGGGAGGAAGCTACACACTGGAGGCGGGAGCTGATAAATTAGTTCGTAAATACAGCACTCTAGGTGGACTGTCAAGTGGGGTGGTTAGGAAGGAAGCGATGCATTGAAGGCAATAGCTCGTACGCGTGGGCGCTATTGAGGGCGCGACTGCGCCATGTCTTACAGTGTCTCGGAATCCCCCATCCAGGAAGACGGCAATGGCCAGCGCAGCTGAGTTTTCTGGTAATGGCTTTTATACTTCGTTTCCAAGTCATTGGTCGACTACCTTTGGCTCTACTCCACCCTTCACGTGGCTGTGCGAAAAGAGTCCTTCGGGGAAGTCAGTCGACTGGCGTACGCAGCATGTGGCCAAGCCAGTGCAACCCAGGCAGTGTGATCAGTTCATCTATCAAGGATGAGTTATTTCTCCCGAATACCCCACATCATGTAGAGAAAGCGTCAATATGTCATCTAAAACACGTATGCACTCTTCTCAACAAAACTGATCACAAAAGAATGATGGTCGTCGCATGCAATCAAATTGCCCAACTCACCGACCATCTATGCAACCTGAGCTCCTCTATAGAAAACACACGAATGATTCAAGGCGTATTAAAGTCACTCCACATCACACGCAGTTTCCCTAAACATTAAGTTTGCTGGATATAAATGATAACCATCTTAGGCAGTCTTGTGCCTAGCGGAAGACAGAGAATATTAGATGTGCTCGCCTGAATGCAAAGTTAAGGCTCTTAATCACTGTTAATCGCTGTTAATCACTCGTTGCTTTATCCAACCAACGCTTATTTTATTTCATTATGAATCCTCATTCATTTCAACAATTTCACGCCGGATATTGGTACGAGTGAGTGGTCGGATCACACGTCCATCACAGGGAGGCTTCGGTTCACAATAAAACAAGTCAGGCAGTCATAATATCTGAATAGATCAGCCGCTTTCAAAAATTAGGATACCTACTCCAACTAAAGAAATCACAGTTTACATCAAAAGGTAACATCATAATACGATAGAGGTACTAGGAGTGGTAATAACAAAGCAAGTAAAAAATTCGCGTCTCAGTTATAGGCACAAAAGGTGGAAGTATCTAAGGCTAGAACGAAAATGTCCGGTACTGAGAACCGTCACCTGAGGGGTTATTGCGTGGAACGGAATGGGCTCCATGGTAGACTATCGCTTTTGTCTTCAAAGGTGGTTGCTGAAGATGTAATTTAACGCACACGGCAGAGCTGATGTTGATCCGCTATCTGTCTGACACACTTCATACAGACCACGATAAAAAACACGCTGAACGCAAGTTATCGACGCTTCAGATACAAAGCATCCTTCGAATAAGTCATCCCTTTTTCGAGAACAATAATGCTGCAAATTAGCGGGAGCTTTCAAGTCATGCAGCGGTCTTCACTCACTCCTGAACTTTTTGAGTTTTCTGGTCAATGACGAATTATCCTCATCGTGTCTTAAAACAGTTAAATGTAAATCCATCTTTTATTGTCATCTAACTTTGCTATTCAAATAAGTGTGAAGCAGACTACTCACAAAGTTGCTGAAAACTCTATGACAGTCCACGACCGGTTTCGCCCTTCTTGGGGCTCATCAGGTAGGCGCAGTCCCCGAGGTTGACGGAAACCCGGGGACTGCGCCTACCTGATGAGCCCGAACAAGCGCGAAACCGGTCATGGGCTGTGGATGGATTTTCAGCAAACTTATGTGAATTACTTCACAATAGAAATATATACATGTATGGCGATATTTGAAATCTGCTGGCGACTGAAACACGAGGCGGCCTGAAGGACATCATAAACAAGATTCAGTTGTCTCTCCTTAAAACCAAATTGATTTGCAAATGAATGTATTTCTCGAAGTGTGAAGCAGATTATTTGAAAGAAGTATCTTCTTCAGAAATTCTGAACTAACTATCAATGTAAAAAGATTTCTGGATAAAATCCATCGGGAATTTAACGCCAAAACAGGTCTGATTGGGATTGTGCACTCAAAGAGTGAAATCTTCGAAATATTTATCGCCGCTTCAAACTGTTATGAATGAAGTATGTGGTTACTTAAAAATCATGTCACCCATAGATGAATGAGCCCCTATACCCGAATCATCATAGGGGACTTATTAAGTACTGCGTGGTTGAACCTGAGTTCTGATGTGAACTAATAAATGAAAGGTTTTTATTTTCTCAAACGATGTTCCAGGACCGAACCAGTACGGAAGGTGATTAGTTGTACATCAGTGTGATTTAAACAAATTGAATGTCACCAACGAAGAATTCCAGAGTATGTTAACCAGCTGCTACTCGGAAGTTGCTGGTTCAAACTCTATTAGTCTTAAAACTCCCAATAGGAATGGAGGACCTGTTCCGTCCTTTTTTACCATGCACTATGAGTTAACATGGACTTCCAAACTAATATTTTAAACTTCATATTGCTAACACAATCACTTATTAAAAGCTAAAGTATACAGTAAACACTTTATAGGTTTTCTAGCCTCCTTTCCAGTTCTGCTGCTCACAGGGGGCTGGAAATACTCAGAGGTCATTGAGCACATGATTGTGTAATTTTCGCTATCCTAAGAAAAGTTCAGTCAAACATAAAGAATAAGCTTCATGTACCGTGTCGTTAAATTACTTCCGGAGATGAAAATACCGACACGGATGGGGTGGTTTGATCCGACATTGTGTTGATCAAGGGTCACTGATAAACACAACAACCGGTCGGTTCATTACTACCACGGAAAGGTACTGTCAGCTTCAGGTTCTGTCTTGTCCCACTCTTCTGATAAATCACAAATTATAGTCACATAATGACCGCAAACTACTCAGTACTGGAGATTGCCAGTACCTAATTACGCCAACGGGCGACCCAAGTATACTCAAAATTTCCTCTGTAAACAGCCCTGTCGAAAAGTAGTCATGATCAATAAAAAGTTTGGTGCACTGCCTAAAATAAAAGGTTTGCGTTTTTTTATTTTCCGTCGTTGATCTTTCACTATGAATCCAGAAAAGCATGTCAGTAAAATAGCATGTCAATAAATATTTATTCAACAGGGTCACAGTTCAATACTTGTGTTAAGTAGAAGCTGATAGGCTAAAATCAGATGTGACAGGATAAACCCTGCAAAAGTCTCCAAAGGTTAAGCGTTTGGTGTAACACATCCAGCAATGGCTGCGGTCGTCATCTGAGTCTTACGCATTGTAATCTTCCGTAGGAATACATCACCAAAGGCGAAGTGGGTATTCGATCTTTTCTTGATAGCAATATATTGGAAGGCTCCAATCGTTGTCTCAGAACCATAGCTCGTGTGATTTTGGTGTCAGCGATCCGTAACGAGGCAGTTAGAAAGCGCGTTTTCGGTTGTGCAACGGGTACTTCCATTGAAGAATGTGTCCAGCACCAGAAGCTGTGTTGGGTGCGACATGTGTTGCATATGTCGAACCATCGTTTGCCGAAGAGAGTGCTGTTTTCCATGCCCAACTCAGAGTGGCGTAAACAGAGAGGTGGCCAACCCTTGACTTGGCAGAGGAGTATGAAGGAGATCACGAAACGCTCGGGTGCTGTCGGTGCTGCTCGCCTTCCAAGGTGAGGACCGCGTGATCCTCACTGTGCCTGGTTGGAGACACTACAATATATGGCGGCCAACCGATGCCGGTGGCGTTCTTGTTGTCAGCTTTTATCCAGATTGCCTGAGTGAATGTCCGGAGGTGTAGGCACCCCGTAATGATTGTGGTAAGCTAGCACTAAGTCCCTTCCATGTCCACCTTCACTCTTTTCTTTACAATTAAGCTTTCAAATAAATCATGGTTGTACGGTAGTGAAGCATTGGTGTTGAACACTGATGTCATGCTGTCGATGATGATGATGAGGAGGAGACCCCTATACAAAGACTCATGCGTCTTTCCTCACGCGATTCATAAATGGCCGATCCAAGCTAGTTCCAACAGAATAACTTAATAAATTTAACAATGGTGTTTGTGATACGGTGGTTCTCATATAACGCGGATGGCAGTACTAGAAGCAAAAAATAGGGTTCCACAATGTCGTCACAAAATGTAATTCATACGGTTCTCTAATATCACGTTCTTCGATTAGCAGTAGGTTATGAAGCGGACACCCAGTATTTTCATAGACTTTTTAGCACATGACCCAGGCTGTTTGGTTTCAACGTCATGAGGAAATGACTGGAAAAATGACTAATCAATTTATGGATACCCGACTGAGTCGGTCGTAACTTCGAAGAACAAAATCCAATCTACCAAAACTACATGTTAGCTCTCTTTTGGTGCGTATACACAACCGTGTTGAGTGGCAAAAAAATCCCTGACCCAAAGGTTAGATGAAGCTATTCGGTTCAAGACTAGAAGGTTAAAAGCAGCAAAACTGACAGTATAATGTGTCAAATGAAGCTCAGAAGCTACATACCGCTTCTTCCGTCTGAAAATTTCTGTAGGGCTTAAAATGTTATCCAAATGCCTAGTCACGCCACTTCCAGTATCCTATCGCTTACCAATAAATATGACCTCTATGTAGGAAACACTACCTCGCAAAATGCACAGGATCCTCATCCTTTAGGATGGTCCTAAACCTTAATAAACACCGAGGGAAATTATCGATTCTCCCCTGTCCCCGATCAACTTCAACTTGATTTGCTTATGAGCATCTAAGTCTTCTCTTAACTTTCTCCAACTTCGAGAAGTACGTAGGTTTTTTTTATTTATCCAGCGCATCGTATTAAAAATATCCTTGTCCAAAGAGATACTGCGTTACTCAAGGTTGAGGTACAGGGGGAAATGAAGTGTATATTCAAGGTGGAAACCAACACATGTTTGCGTATCTCACTACATCAGCTTTTATTGCAACTCCAATTTATGAAGAACTCGAGTACGGAAAATCCTTCTATTCTCCGAGTAAAACTTTCCAAAGTTATTCAGTTAGATATTTCTGAAATTTGTTTGTGCTTCATAATCCCACAAATAATTATTAAGTCAGCCAAACATTCCACTTTGTTCACTTTTATGGGGACTCTAACACAACCAGTGACTCCATAACAACAGTATGGTTATGTGTCTGCCTAAAGAGCGCCTCTATAAACTTCAGTCTGCTTGGAAGCAAGAAGTTGCAACCGTTATTTGTATGTGACCAGATTGATAGCTTTGCTTTTGCCAGGCACGACCGAAAGCAACAGACTTAGTAGACTGGTGTAGCACATACCGACAGAGACCTACATTTTGGATGTTTCGATTCCAAAATCAACGGTCTAGTCATCTGTGGAAAATCAATATGCATAAAATCCACTTGATTCGCAAAAAAATGATGGAAACGCGACAGTGGAAATTTTTCCCGAAAGATTTCGACAGGAGAGGCGAAGTAAAGTCTAGATGGATGCAGTGGTTCTTCCTTACACACCATGCAGATAGTTTAACAGTATGTGACTTTTCCACCGTCAAATCAATGTCCTAGTTAATGCCTGGCCTGAACAAAGTGCCTTAACTATCGGCTGGTCCTACGGGATCTTGTAAGGTAGCGGAACTTTGAGACCAAGAGTTATCAGAATTTGCAGTAAGATCTTGTTTGAGTATGTACAAATCGCTATTTAGGTGGACATAACTTATTTTGAGGACTTATGTTGAAGTGGTATGCGTCAAAAGTGAATCAAATGCAAATTTACAAGTGAAAAATGTTTTCCTATGGTGACGTCACAAGGTTGCATCGTTCGACTTCAAGAAACCATAATTCCTGACCCTTGTTTGGATGGCAATGCTAAGGCTCTTGGATTCGAAACAATATTACCTACTGCACCTAAAGCCATCTGTCCCTTTTTCCACACCAACGGCGAACAAAATTGATAGACCCATAACTACATCATTCGTATGTGCCCATACGACAGCATAATACTTACAAGGTTAACAGCCCATGACAGCGACTGCGATAAGTAAATTTCCTAGAGATTCGGTGTAGTGCCCGTAAAAGCAAAGTGTAAGTTATTTGTGAGTTCTTCACTGAAGATCCTTACTTTACATACGTACGTCGTAAATCCATCTAGCGGCTCTAAACTTAGGAAACTCTTGGGGTGGGAAGTAGACTGCGCTTTAAAATGCAAAAGGCTGATGGCCAAAGTAAACATCAAAAATAGGATGGACACCCCAAAAGTGCTGGGACCACCGATGAAACATCAATAATTGCCGCTTCAAGTGACGCTTGAACGGATGCTCGTCGGCCGTGCCTGTTTAGGAGATGTACTGAGGAGGCCTGTATCTTAGTCCCGGTCATATCAACTCGACTGAGTGTTGATCCGTTCTTGTTCGTAATAATGAAAATGAAGATCAAGAACGGCTGTCCAAACCAATCATCCGGCGCAAATATTGAGATGAATGTATCTGCTATTTTGCCATCAACCACAAATCCGAAACGCATCACATTTGCTATCATTTTGGGTAACGTAACAAGACAATTGCGACTACAAATCAAGCGGCCGGAACAAAAGCGCTTCCTCCCAAGGAGGGTTGTCAAACCTAAAAAAACTGAAGTCCTGCCAGGAATCATGTTTTGAGTTCATATTGTCTTCAGCATGGATTCAACACTGGAAAATACACAAGATGAGAAGATTTCACTTTCAACCTCAAGATAACAAAGTAACGATGGCTTACTCTTACGTTAGGAAGTTAAGCCATTGGTCACAATTCCAACTCAGAGAAAATTGGTGGGCTTGTTTCATGGTTTACCTGTACGTCTGTCAGAACGTTCAGATTCCTGAAAATAATTCCATAATGCTCGAAACCCACTGAGACATCCAAACCCGGATCACAGTAGAAAAGCCGTCAAACATCTAGGCCAGAAAAGCCATCTGTCGACTGAAATTCAAAGTAGTCAGTCAATAACGATGAGTGTTTGGTTATTTCACAAAAGCAACGGCGGCTGATGAGGAGCATTCATCTAATGCCGATCGGACGGTCTGGATTCAAAGCCAAAAGTGCTGTTCAAATAACGCGGTGTCTTTTGTAATTTTCGCCTTTTTGCAACGAAGCTGTTTTATCTTTTCCGCTGAGTCCTTTTTGAAACTAAGGTAATGGTGTGGGGACGGCAGTTAGGTAAGGTAGAATGATCACTTGATCTAACCTTTGGATACTAGACCAGCAAGACGTACGTGACAGTCGTACACACTAAGCGGTTTTCTGAGATACAAATCAGTAGCTGGAACACTTGACTAAAATGAAAATGCAAAAAATGATCAAAAAATTAACCAATGCTGTGACGGATTCGAAAACGCAGGAAGTTAAATGGTGTACAAAGCTGGTGATTGAGTGTCGGTCATTGATCACAGTAAAGCTAAGGTCGTTGGGTTAGGCGTGAGTTTATTTCGCAAGAAAGTGACTGCATTGCGTGCACAAGACATGATCTGCAAGAGCGTTGTAGCCCGGTAGGATGTTTGTTTATGAGGGAGACAGTGCGCTCGTAACCACCTTAGGTGTAATCCAACTCGTAGCTGAGTGAGTGGAGCCTATGTCACAAAGATTAACCGTCATAAGAGAGAAACAACATCGCCAGTTGCAGAAAAGCCGGCCCGTCTGGACGGAAGTAACGCGCTCAAAAACATCCATACGAAAACTTTGGAGCCAACTATAAGATAGTTTGTGGGTTTTATAACTAGTTTGCATCATGACAAGGCCTTGCAATGCGGCAAAAAATATGGCAAATGTGCCAGAAGTCACATAAATATAGGAACAGTACAATCTAGTGTCCTGATGAGTGGAAAACTAGCACTCAAATAAGAAATCCAATCGGATGAAGTTTGATTTATTTGAGCTTGGCAACCACGAAACGTGCATGCCCAAATGTAGTTTAGGTCTGTGGCGGATAGCACAGGGTGAAAAACTGCCGGTGCAATATATAGCTAAAACA
Organism: Opisthorchis viverrini; assembly: GCF_000715545.1. Taxonomy (NCBI): domain Eukaryota; kingdom Metazoa; phylum Platyhelminthes; class Trematoda; order Opisthorchiida; family Opisthorchiidae; genus Opisthorchis; species Opisthorchis viverrini. The sequence goes on along the minus strand of NW_008751658.1, from coordinate 5,004,346 downwards.
ATAGAATGATAACAAACTAACGTCGGAATAAGTTGGAATATGTAATTGACAGTAAAAAGGATACTCGGTCCGGGCGTATATCGGATTTGGTGTCACCGAAAGAAATCAAGTTCTAACTCACTTAGACACGGACCAATTAAAATTTGATCAATTTAGACTCTGGATCTGGGTGCGGAAACAGGAGCTTAATACACGCGTAAGAAGCAGTTTTTCTAATTAGATTCATACTTGATACAGATCTACCTTCTTCGTTGACATGTGCCGAAAAATGCAGATGCGCCCAACACAGAACGCCAATCGTCATTTACATTACGTTTGTTCTTAACGTGGACCTAGTCTGTACGGGTGACCTAGACATTGGTACTGGGCTGACAAAAAAATTGAAGAGCTTGTTGTGATGGACGTGAGTCCGTTGTGCCAAGCGATACATCAAGACTGAATTTAAGATATGATTATGCGCAATCCTCTCATCGTTGCACTAAAGGAAACGTTAAATAGACTTTAACTTCCACAGCCGGAGGATTTATCGCATTGAACTTGGTATAAAGTACGACTATCTTACAGGATCAACTGGTTACAAGCTGATTTTCTACCCTCTATTTCAAAGGATTGCGTGGTACTACCCTGAGCATCAGTCTCCGCTAATTTTGTGTGGTGTATAGCAAAGCCTGCAACAGAGTGGAGGGGAGAGTCTCAAAGTTCAGGGGCAAATCGGTATCTCGGTCGATGTCGTAAGAGGCGTAAGAGGTGGTAAAAGTTGGTTACCAAGCGCAACACACTTTTCAGGGAGTTGACAATGCCAAACGATCCTGCATCACTCTCATTATCCAGCCACAGCATGTCACGTCCGCTTTGTACTGCATCAGGTCGAATGAAAAGTTATTGAGGGAATTCAACAAAAAGTGATGATGAGTCTGTTTTACATGGGTAGACTTCATCGCGTCAACAGGGACAGTATTACCAACAATGAACATATAATGAACGTTAGCTTCGTCGATTCATCATAGGCTCGCAAAAGGTAATGTTGGTCAGGTGCTCAATCTTAAGATAAGTGTAACCACAATCCAGCACCAACAAGGCGCTTAGTCCGTAAAGTTAACATATGAGACAATTTTCTGTGAGGTGGTTTAAGCTTTTGCAGGTAACAGCTAAATAGTGTCTGGAAATTCGCCTTGGTGATGATGATATACGAGTAATGCTGGAAACTATTGGATAAGTCCCATATCATAATCGAAATTACCGGCAGCTGTGTAGCATACAGACAAACCAGCAGTAAATCAGTGCGCGGAGTGCACCTCAAAATAACAACAGTTTAGATTGCAGGTTTAAAAAATGGCTCATTTGTAGCATCTTTTCGACACCCAGCTGCCATGCCACCTGAAGGAAGTGCGGGGACATTGATACTGCCAGACTGCCCAAGCCTGGACAGGAGTAGTTGAAACTTAGAGGTCGAGTTCAAACCACGGACCGCAAGGTCGTAGGCGGTTAGTTAGCGGGAAAATAACATCCAACGAAGCTGGTTACTACCACTCCGTAATCACGGATCAAGTGACCATATGATGTAGACTTTTCGAAGGGATCAGTACATCTTTTGGTAAGATTATGCAAAGAGCAAAAGTCCCTGTAAACAGACGACAGATGGACCTTTACATCGTCTTTCCGACACGGAGTACGTGCCAACACAACCCAGCAGATTTTGACGATCGAGTTACACTGACTGCTTTCCTTTGGAATCCGCCTATTTTCCTTATACGCATCGCCCCCCCCCCCCCCCGTGCGGGTTTGATAGTTGTTTATAGTTGTGCTTTT
>NW_008751658.1:4952852-5002360 GCF_000715545.1 Opisthorchis viverrini | reverse complement strand
TTTTTTCTTTTACCCCTTCCCCCCCCCCCCCCCGATGTTTCAGTAAATGTCTTTATCAGAGCTACTTCATTCTGCTAGCGGTGTTTTCCATTTCGGTTTCTGTAATTCCTCTGTTAGTTGAACACTTGATAAGTTGGCTTTGGTTCCCGGGTTTATAACATACTTTATATCTGGTTCTAATAATGAATTTTTAGTTACAAAAACGAAGAATCCTGAAAGAATAAGGATTGTTAATATCCTATGTGTTTCACTGTTATATGATACAATGCTATGTTACATGGATGTAAACTCACCAGTCGTGCCTGCATGTACCGTAAGGAAGCTCCTGATAAAATAGATCACTTGAACGCATGCAACTTACATATGGAGGATGCGGGTGGTATTTTATTTCTGATGAAGCTGAATATTCTAGTCTTGGAGAAATCCCCTGAACCTATTAGAGTACCACTCTGAAAAAACAAACCCACTGGAAAATCTATTGTTCGCAAAAGTGTTATCTCGTTCTTCGGTACAGTTCGCGTACACATGTGCGCGCAAGGGCAGAATAATTCCCGTGCTGTCGTCTCAAAATAAGCCAAAAGCGTACCGCCACAATAAACGTCAGTTATTTGTCTCAATTCAATCCTGATTCTTTCATCTTACAACTAGTTTTGATTTTGCTATTCCATTGACTTACCATCAAGTCTGTCAATAACGTTACAAGCAGATAAAGCGCTGTAGAATATCTGAAAACTCAATGCAAAAATTCATTTTACCTTCTGAAATACAAATTTCTCATGAATCAATAATGGAAATATTGGCTCCACGAGCCTCGTTCTTCGGCATGAGTTGAAAACATCCACAATAACATATAATTTGTCCCTGTTGGCAAGCCAGGTTCCTGGGGAGTGAACCTGTAAGCAGTTGGTAATTTTTAAAGCTGGGCGTACACAATGAAGTGTCAACTCCGCTTCAAACTTATAAGTCGGCATAGAAACAAACGAAACGGCCGACGGGGAACCGAATAGCGCGCCGTTTTTTATTGTCGTTGTCGGCAGATATATTGAACAATCTAAACAACACGTTTCATAGGCCCTGCAGAGAGCACCAAGCATGAAGTATCATTTCAGTTCTCCAGTATGTTGCAAGAAGAATACCTAAGTAGCACGTTCAATCCTTGTTTCGGATTCCCTGATTCTGTTGGCATTCAAGCTAGCTCAGGGTAAAAACCGGGATTTTGAAAAGGCCTTTGAGAGTGTATTTCGATAAATTTCTATGCCACGCTATTGCCGCAGTTCACAAGGCTGGTCAGTTGCCCGTTTCCAGTCGACCAACGTACTCGGCTGTGCACCCCGAATACATCATTCTTGATGCAAGCTATTGTGCGCTTCCCCTTGGACCGTACAAGCACCACATGGCATCGGAACAAAAACTGGGTTAACAGAGGAGAAATTTTGGTGATCATTATTTGTGGGACACCAAGGAGATCTATAGGGACGCAGACTTTGATGGAAAAATTGATCCATAAACTCTGACATTGATCTGGAGTGAGAAAGCCCATTGTGGTTTGTCGATATCACTAACCGCTCTAATGCGGTTAACGTCATTTAAGCCATTGGTCGCACAAGCAGTATGAGAGCAGATAACGATGACTATCAACTGGCGTGTGCATTTTGAATTACATGCCGCTGATCTAAAAACGAGGATTGTGCGCTTTCCGAATGAACCCCATTAGATTGACAGGATCATTCCCCATAGAATTTTCATGCAGTATAAAATTCCGTCTCCAGTTTTCTTACTTCTATCCCTCTAGGAGACATTTCATCACTTGGACGCAAAAAGCGATATTGCTCAGCAAGTAATGTCCTTAAATGTTTTCAAAAGCTGCATTTTCGGTGGACGAAATGTACACTAACAGTCAAGGTGAAACCACGGCACCCGTGATTTCCTGGGCTAATTCCCTATAAGGTACGACTGAATATTCAGTTTTTTGTACCGTTGAGCTTGTTTTCACAATGAGCGACCAGAAAAGTCACAACATCAGAGTCTCTGAGGGAACGAGGTTCAGCTTAAAAATGCGACACTGAACCACTATAAAAACACTATTCAGCGGTAAAACTTTAACCTCCAAGAAGTAAACTTCACTCACAGAGAAACCTGAGAGATTACTCAAACACCGAACTGCAAACTGCTGGTGTGATTCTCTCGCATGATTCTTGTTGACTAACGCCATGGAAATATCAAACGTGTGCTTTTTTGGTCTGCGACCCAATTTACGTTTATTACGTTGATGTCAGCCGCAATGTCAGCCAGGTTTGAGGAGTTCTTGAGTAAAATGTAAGTAAACTGCGAGAACCCCGTGCGTTATTCTTCAGAAGCAGATAAAAAATACTACGCGCCGTTAATTGTGAGGAATAAGGGATGCTATTGCAAGTATATATAATAATATTTATTCCCAACTAGTGGGTATAATATTTAAACTAGTGGGTAGCATACCGTCGGGCATGATCATAGCATTACAGTCAGAATAAAGGCGTGACTGGTGGGGTTTGTGTTTAGTTTAAAAAGAGTAAACCTTATTGGAGTAGAGTTTATCACACCTGAGGTGGCATGGTTAGGAATCCAAAATTACAAGGTCTCTTTATGTCCTATGGAGAGCATATCAGATGGCACGAGATCTGAACGTTGAGGTTTAAAAGTGGCGGGCAAAGAAAACAATACAAGTGAGGGCATAACAAAGAGCTTCCAGACTGGAACGTGAGAAAAACAAAAAAACTTCAAAGTACAGGAAGTGTAGGGCCGGAATAATGGATATGGAGATGCAGCAGAGCTGCCACGACATGGCAGGCCGGTTTGAACTAAAGTCCGGAACCGTCACTAGGGCTTCATGGCCTTGGGCTATGGCGGATGGCCACGGAAAGGTATGTGGGGGTGGTGTAGTGGGGTAAAAATATATTACGGACAAACGGTAGCAGGAAACGCAGAAGCACAGTGTACAGTGAAGCGACTCACTAGTGTTGCAGATGAAGCAGGGTCGAGTGTAAAAGTTTCTTGGGAAACGAGTTCACGCAAGCTGAGCAATAATTGACTCATTCGGTGAGGAGTACGAATAAAAGCCGTCGAGATCTTTGCATCTGGCAGAAGGTTCGGCAGATTGAAATGAACGCCTTCCGGTGGTGGCCGGGAACAATGAAGGTTGATTGTGGTTGTCGGTATGGGAACCAGTGAGCGAGAGGGCCTGGACAAACTTAAGAGGGGAACAATTGCGGGTATGCTATCAAACCGGGTATTCCAGCGCCGTACCATCACTGCACTGAAGTACTTCGGTTTCTGGACAGCCCCGTGGTGGACGTCGTGAATTAGGTTGTTAGGCTGAGATGTGCAGTCTTGTTGTTGTTTTCCCTTTTATTTTCAGATCGGGGATCCCTTCCTTCGTGATGCACGAATCGGGTGGAGTTGACAACAGCCAAACAGATAGTCCATAGCGCGCATTACCACGGGTCGAAGCTTGGGGAGAAAATGAAATGAGATGAGATCAATAGGGTCTGGAGAGTTATAGGGGTTATCAGACAGGATATAGTCCTTTAATAGGGAAAAAAATGATCGTCTACCACAGTTATGGAAGGACATCAGGTGATTAAACAAGACAGGATAAGGATGAATCTGTACTCAGTAGTGTAGTCATCAGAGTGAAGCTAAGATTGTCAATATAACTATACTACCTGAGACAGGACAGTTTACTGCATGTGGGCTAAGAGGCGGTGTGGTGAGGGTAAACCAAACTCGTAACGACTGGGGGGTGTAAATTCCTGGGGGTTGTTAGTAAGAAGGACAATACTAGGACAATCTAGGAAGGAAGGTGGATGCGAGGGAGAAGGTCCCCAGTCCCCGAAGCACTACTATCAGCCTTAATCAGTGAGTGGTGCGTGACGAAGATTTTTCGATGCTATCCTCGGATGTTGATAGTGGAGAGTCGGGAGTCTAAATGTATGTTTATATGTGTTGTATGTGTCCACTCCTGGGAGCAGCAAATTTGGTTTGTCATTTTTGTTTGGTTGACGAGGTAGGTTTTGGCGCGGTGTAGCCTCGATATTGACGAAGGCAGCTACAGCAACGCACGTCGACGTAGGCCATGGGCATCGCAGAGTTTCTTCTGGCTATCCCAGGTATATTGATTTTTTATTGAATACTTTTGGACAGGCGAAAAGGCCAGTTTTTGTTATTGTTTATGGCATTGCCAAATAGCTCAACCGAGGCGAGGCCAACACCAGCAGTAACAATCAGAAAACAGCAGTGCTCTTTTTTTTATTTCCCGAATTTAAAGGCCAGGCTCAGAACCACCGGCGATGGGCGATGCACCCGTGCTACTGGAGGGGTGGTGGGTATACGAACGCACCATGGTGCAACGTAACAGAGCGACCCTCTCTGCAGGGCGTACCCATCCACCACACGAGGTTTTCATCCCTCGTGCATGCTACCAGATCTGCAAGGTGGAAAACCATCCAAGCAGTCAAAGTGCGGTTTTGTGCATTAATAGACTACTCCAGTTACCAGTTTTTTTTCGGTCGGGGGAAAGCAAGGCCAGTAAAAACAGCTCAATCAATTTGGACAAGCAGACAGCAAACAGTCGCTGGCAGAGGCAAGTCGCGGAGGAGGCAGTGAAATGACAGTTGCCAATGTGACAGTGGGGACGGCAAAGTGATACTCAGTGCGAGTGCACTATGGCTAAACGGCGCCTGAACGTTGGTGTGAGCTACCATGTCTAGCAGAAGCGTACCGCGTAGTTGTGTGTGTTTAGTGAACTGTGGAGCAAATCATCATGTGGATTCGATGTAAATACATCGGTGTACAATGTGCCATAGTAGTGAGGAAAAGCTGACTTTTGTTTCGTTTTTGTCAGTTAGAGTTTAACCGACAGCACCACTCACTAGACAGAGCTGGTAGGGTAATCCGGGGTAGGGATTTGACTAGAACGATGTATAGGTTGGTTGAGAAAGAAAAACAACTAGGCCGGTAACACAACATACTCAGATCAAGTAAGCGTTTAAGTCCTGCAGTGGCTTGAGGTGGGGAAGGTAGGATGACTGGATCTTCTACTTGCCTACTAACATTATCGTCGCTATACTCAAATGTGTACTGGACCTATTTCATATAGGGGGTCGGGGGGTAGTTGGATTTTAAGTAGGACGGCAGCAGTTTCACAAGTAAGGAATTTGTCCAGGGACTGAGAAAAAGTGTGATGATGCGCGATGTTTCGCAGCTGCTCAGGAAGGCTGTTCCAGATGCGAGCGTAGTAAACTAAAAAGAAGTAGTGACGTATGTTTGTACGAGCTGGGGGGGATACTAAAAGGTTGTAGGAGTTACGGAATCGGTAGCGAGGACGTGAGTTAACGTTGGGTCTAGCCTCTGCTATAAAGGCCTTTTTGTGCAGCAGGCGGTGTAGGAGAGTTAGATTTATCTTAAACCGTCTGAGCCATAGTGGCTCGAGGCCAAGGGTTTGGCAGCGAGAGCGGTAAGAAAGAGGGTTTGACCGAGGGAACAGCTTTTTTGTGAATGAGCGTTGGACGTTTTCAAGTGCGAGCCTACAGCTTTGAGTATAAAAGGAGGAGAACATGGGACAGAATTCGACGATTGGCCGTACGCATAGCTTATAAATTGCAACCATTGTGTCTGGAAGGTGAAAGGAGCGCAGGATTAAAAAACTGAGCCTGCGTGCTCGGGCGACCTGAAACTGTACCTGGCAGGAGAAGTTCAAAGTTAAACGTTTGTGTTCGGCCTTGCTTGCTGGATGAAGTGACAAAATATCCTTTAATTGTCTGTATAAGTGGTGTGAATAAAAATGCCCACCAGATATTTTTTACCATCGCAAAATTAATATCCTGTGTTTAAGACAATGCGACAATCCTTCCGGGCGTGCTCTTCTCGCGAAAAACATCCATCTTTTGGTGGGACTGCATTCAAGTGTTTCACAAGCAATCGCATAATTGTTTTTCAGGCCAGACGTGATGTTGCGCATGAAATACGTCGTGGCCTTGGCCTGCGGTGCACACGTCTGTTTGTAACCGAAATTTTTACCTGAATTTCTTTGGTAAAATTCATCTGTTTCTAAAATCAACTCCTTACGAATTTCTTGGCATTTTACAAAAGCTTTAGGGCTATCATCACCTATAAGTACATAAAGTACAGCCTATTTTAGGCACCTTTTCTTTATTTATTCAAGCCGAAGGTACACGGTCTCCGCTTACATTTCCCACATAGCGGGGACGACTATCAACTTACATTGTGAAGCGACCCCTTTAAAGTTGTCTGAGGTTTAATCTCCTCTTGTAAGTTTTTGCTAAAGTAAGAGAAATGTGGATCGTCTACGACTCACTGGATCTGTGAATGAAACCTGGCCCATTTATTTGGGAATCCACGGGATCATTTAACTCTAAAGCTAGAACAATATTACCCTCCTTTGGCTCCTTGCGCGTTGCCCATGTTGGCAACAAAATACCGCTTACTGTCTAGTGGTAGTATATCCCCGCGCAAATTGACCATTTGGGATTTTTAGGCCCTAACTACAAAACTCCCATCGCTCTGGTCGTCATGCTATCCAAAGTATTTTTGCGGACAACTGAAAGTCCAATTAAATGACTAGATGGAGGTGTAAATGCTACCCTTGCGTTTAATTACTCCTCCAAGCAATTTCACACCAGCACTTACCATCCACATTTTGTTTTCCGTGCCTCAAAATGACGCGTCAACTTCGTGCCTTTGGCCGGCAACAGGTTTCTTGAACACGTTAAGGGATCAGCTTGATTTCCAAGCAATTTCCACCAGCACTTACCATCCACATTTTGTTTTCCGTGCCTCAAAATGGCGCGTCAACTTCGTGCCTTTGGCCGGCAACAGGTTTCTTGAACACGTTAAGGGATCAGCTTGATTTCACATTGCTGTTTTGACCGCCCGCTAGACGTGTATAAGTAAGAAATTAGGCAAAACATACTGCACACAACGCAGTCGACACAGACTCGCGCGCGCAGGGAGCAACGAAACAGCCTAACTCGACAAGTACATAGACGAATGGGGAACACGTCTAGCAGCTATATCTGCGGAAAAACAAGTTCTCGCCGTCCAGGATCAAGGGACATTCACAAACGACAAGTTCTCAATTTGACCAGTTCCACATTTCACATTGCATTTCTTGTTATGCGTTATACAACCCACCACTCCAAATCAATGTCAACCATAATAAAGGTGTTATCAGTGCATATACCTTCTGAAATATATTATGGATACCATCACTTTCGCACTAACAGACGTTTTATGCGTATCCTCGAAATTCCCAATGTTTAAGCATTTTCATGACGGTCTCCAATGAATCACTCTTTATGCGCAGAAATTCCCAATGTTTAAGCATTTTCATGACGGTCTCCAATGAATCACTCACACTGCTTAAGGCTGCGTTGTAGAATTATATATACCATCACTTTCGCACTAACAGACGTTTTATGCGTATCCTCGAAATTCCCAATGTTTAAGCATTTTCATGACGGTCTCCAATGAATCACTCACACTGCTTAAGGCTGCGTTGTAGAATTATACTTTTCTTATTTAATTAAGTTCTTCAGTGGCCAAATAACAGTTCTCAAAATACTGGCTGACGGCACATTTTATTTTTACTGTTTGTCTCGCTACTGTTTCGTAGCCTTGTCAGGTATGTTTACCACAAATCCGTCTCGGTCCTCTGCCGATCGTTCCGTGGATCCTTAGGTTCTACTCGAATTATGATCTACCTCTAATCATTAACATGTAGCTTTTGTTGCCTGTCTGTTTTCGCTTAAAATTTTGATCTAACTTTATCTATTTTTGAGCGTTGTTTTTCGTCAACGGAAAAGTTCGTTTTGCCCAGGGGTCCAACTAAAACTTCCCAACTGGCAGACGGGTGCACCATCCACTGCGCAAGCTGGACTTACCCAGAAGCCATGTTCTTGCATTATCTCACTTGAGTGTACTTGTTGAGATGTTATTTTGAATAGACTTGCTTTAATTTGTCACGCTCTTAGCCAGATAGTAGTCGTCTGTTTTGCGTCGGAAATTCCTTTCGAATGCCATGGCTTCGTCTCGTGCCGTTTCTCCTGTCTATTTCTTGCTTATATTTTCTGGCACCCCGTATCCTCGTACTTGTGTTTCATTTATTACCCACTCGATATTGCTTCCAAAATGCCATGAGCCCTCAGACAACCGCTTTACCCCTGCAATTTGCAACACTGTTGATCAACATCCAAATTATTTTGGATGATTGCTGTGATTGCTATTCAATCATTTTTACGGGAGCGGTTGTCAGTACGGATTTCATTCTCTTATTCCTGCTATCCTATACTCGATCTTTACCAACCCCATATATTTTGGTAGCTCCAGTCGTCCAGTAAGATAATGAACAGCCTGGATCTTGCAGCAATCATGTAGAATGCTAAATGGTATGACAAACAAGTGCCCTCCTGTATACTTGAGTTAGGGTCTAATTCCCTTCAAAATTTTTGCCTGTTGAATGTGCATCCGCGGCTTCCAGCCCCCCCCAACCCCATCTGAAACGAACGTGCAAGAGACAAATCAAATTTGCCTGAACTTCATGTGCGCAAAGCAGTTTGGATTCACTACAAAAAACGCGATAACGTCCACACATCGCGCATCTGTGAAGTTGTTTCCATTGACAACCCATAAGACTTCGAAAACGGGGGGACATCTTGCACAAACGCTAAGGAAGGCTGACTCAGCGCAAACAAAATCAAAAATCATACTAGGGGGCTCACTTACCGATTGTGAGTAATAAAGTGAAACAAAACCAACCACTTCCATAAACGAAAGCCGTAAAAATGTCAATAATTATTTCAAAAAATGGTGAAACAGGTGCCTTACATACGGTAGGTTATGTAACACCTTCAGTGTTTCCGCGGGCACCACAAGTATCGCAAACCATATTCTATACACTCCATCACCTTGCCGCCCGATCGGTAGGCCTAATTTATTATTCCTTCAAAAATAACGACTTCCGGTTTATTACGGTATATTTTTTACTCGTGGTGATTCGTGGATTTATTATGCCCCGCCTCTGCGTTCTGTATCAAAAGTGTGAGACCTATCAACCGTTTCTGCTTAGCAGGGTTCTGAAGTTCGTCCGCTCCGTTGTGTCACTTCTCTGGTCAACAAATGCATTTAAAATGTGGTTTCAAAATTCTCGCAACTTAGCCCTATCGACTGTGTATTTAAAGTTCTTCCACCAAACAGGCACTTGAATTTCTGGAGTCAGCAGCTTCCCCAAAGCAGAAACCGCCTAGTAAGATTAAAAAACATGGGACTGCAAGCGTATCTTTGTGTTGTACGTTATAGCAGCTCTTGAGTAACTGGTTACATACGACAAGCAATACTGTGTTTTACGAGAATGACCGTCAATGCTCACAATATCACTGGAACCATCCTCCAAAGTACATCTATCAGCATTGGCTAACATATCCGGAAATTTTGGAATCAGTGGTTAGCGCACTTCTAATTTAGTAGCCGAACATTGTCCATTCTATTTGAATGACCTGCCTCTTATTTAAAACTGATTGAGGCCGCCGCGATGTTAATCAAATCTTTTGTATACCTTTTGCGGTGGTGGGCAATTTTCATTAAGCTGGTGGTTCCCTTTTGGCGCTGCGATTTTAACCACTTGAGTTCACCTTTTTCGGGTTGATAATCATGTTTAACAAATATGTTAATAAGATGATACGTTTTGGCGAATCAGAAATCCTGAAGGTCATAGAATGATGCTAGGGAAGAGATAAGTTAGTTATTTGGAGAGGTTTTTTCATGCATCTGACCTTCTGAGCTAGGAAAGCACCGCCAAAGGAGTCAGTGAAGAATGCTTTGCTTACTGTTTTGAGAAAAACGCCCCATCCGAAAATGTCCCCTCAGACTACTAAAGTGCACTTATTTAGTGTGTGTGAGACGGACAAAGTGCTTAGAATGTGAATTTACTGGTTGGAAGGTCCGTGGTTTGAACCCAACCTCTGCCTCTCGACTTCCCCTGTCTAGGCTTGAGCAACCTGACAGTATTCCAGCCCTCGTGCTTCCTTCATTTGGCACGACTGCTAGACACCAAAAGGGTACTACAGCTGAACGTTTTTCAGTTTGTGTGTCAAGTTACGGTCCGTTGTAAGCCGTGCTTTTTTACGGTTCTGCTCAGCTTGAGGCTGATCGCTGATGTAAGTCTTTATACAGCGCACGAGTGTGAAAATAAAGCCTAAAAACGACGACTGAAGTTATTGCTTTTGAAACTTGTGTATGTCTGATATCACAAACTAAAAATGGTTTAGGCTAGCCGAAGAGGAAATAATCTGGATAGATAATTATCAACTACCTCATGGTGTTCGGCCGAACACCAAACATGCACTTCCTCTGTTTGCCTTCAGAACGAAAAACTCTCACCCAGTTACCGCATCTACTTTGTCCTGAACTATTATTCTGATTATACCTGGCCAAAACAAACTACCATACACCGTGTGAGAAACAGCCGTGGGCGTAGGCTTGGTACGATGTCCTGTTTTACTCACGATGCACACTGGATACCATGGAGCTTATTCACTGCCATCCCCTGACTTCAAGCATATCAAACCGGCCACCGCTGGTGCAGACGTCGTTCAATTCTCAGCATTCCCTAAGTAAACGGATACGTTGCTTTTGTTTGACGATACATACACGTACCTTGCACCGTGCACCTACCTGATGTATTTGCCACCAAATCGTGCAAATATTAACCTTTATTGTTTTCCTTCTTATCTTCTCTGGGCAAACCCCACAGTTACCGTCAGAAGCTGCAGAAGATCGTTCCATCTTTAGCAAAGTTTCTTTTACATATGACGATATCCCGTCAGCCTGTCAGAGGAGGCACCAGAGAATACATAAATACTTTAGCGGAATATCGAGTGTCAAGGCACGGGGAACAACGGGGCATGTCAGACATGTTTTCACGTTTGTTGGCCTTTGCGTAACCCGCCAACAACCTGAAAAATTTTACCAAACAACACCAGAGCAAATCCTTTGTTTGCGTGTATTCAGCCGATGAATCTTGTCCCTCAAAACTGCCTTAGTAGGACGCACAGAGCGTATTCAAAAGGGCGGTTGCTGTTCCAAAAAGAATGTTGCACTATTTGCGTTCATTGGAGAGAAAGGAACCGATTTCTTGCTTTTTTCTGGAGTTTTTTTTTACCTCACTACGAGTTTCTGAACCGGCACGTTTGGCAATGCCTCATTCACTTATGGTTTTTTAGTGTTTACTTCCCAAGAGAGGATTTTGGTTTAGGGACCTGGTCAGAGCAGCAGCAAAATGTCAGACTTTGCGTGCCTGATAAAGCGTCATGAGGTAAAACGCCAAATTCACGCACAGAGATATATTGGGCAACCAAGTAAGACGTCACAATGATAATCAGTGACGCCCAAACAGACGGTGTTGTGGTCTTAACAGAAAGAAGCTAGTGTGCCAAATAAGTAACCCGAAGGAAGCAAACAATGGCGTTTCGGCATAACATCGTACGACGCAAATAGATGCCCACTAATGACAAGCGAAGGACCTGGCCCGTGAAGTCTTGAACCCGTGAGTAAGACCACCTTCACCTGCTGAAACACTGCGTGATGTGCCGTTAATTATGCGGCTGTAAGGTGGTGAAACCGAGATATAACATTCTGTTTATATTGACCAAAACTTCTCCTAAAGATGCCGGACACCAGTGTGGGTGTACAGTCACGCGGAAAGGTAAATTCATAGCCGCTACAGGCATGCACCTTTTCGTGCGGCCAATGATGTGCCTGAATAGCAAACACCTAGTGTTCAATTTGAGTTTTGTACTGAGCTTCAAAGTGATTTAGGGGACCATACATCTGGACACCAAAGCATAAACCTATTAAGCAGTGCACAAGTTAGGCCAATAGATCTTCCCCTTTAGTGTACGTAACCTTCTTAAGAGACGGTATCGTCGGCAACTGCGCACATCAAGCATACTTTTAAAAACGTGTAATAAACAACGAAATTCCAAATAATCTTCGTACAACAGCGCTTGTTGAAGAGAATGAAAGCCCAGAGGTTCAATCCAGTCAAAGAACGATCAGCACTCGCCATTTTTCTATGGAAAAACTTTCCATTCGATACCCACTTCAGATTTCCTACAAGGCTGAATGAGCTATCTGTTGCAGTTAATAAACTTTATTTTCAGCTTGTGAGCGGCATACTTTTAGGTATGATCATATTGTTACGGTCAGAATTGGAGCGTGACCAGTGGAGTTCAAGGGTACTGGGAATAATGTGAAAAGCGACGGCAACATGAACAGTTGAGATTATCAAAAGCACACTTGGTTGCGCCTGAAGTGGCATGGGTGAGGAATCAAAATTAAAGAAACCCTTCCCTTCTTATAAAGGACATATCAGATGTGACAAGATACGGTCCTTTATATTTGAAAGTGGTTAGCAAAATATATGAGAGATAGCGTATCAGGACGCTTCTCGCCTAGTACGTGATAAATAAACTTAAAACTGCAGAAAACATGGAATCAGGGCAACGGATCTGAAGAGACAGCAGACATGTCGCGATTTGACCGGCCAATTTGAACTCAAGCCTAAAACCCTCATTGTGGCTTTGTGGCCTTTGGCTGTTGGGCACATGGCCAGGGTCAGGTAAAAATCGTAAGTGGAGATGGCGAGTTGGGGGGTTATGCAGTCGGACAAATGGCTGTAGGACACTCATAATCAGTGTGTGGTGAAACTGGAGAGACTCATCAGTGTTGCTGCTGGGGCGGAGTCAGGGGTACCATTTCCTGATTATTTTGATCACATTGTCACAAAAGATTACCCGACCAAGGCTGTTACTCGCTGTCCATGAAGCTCTGCTGCCTGCACTACCACCAAAACCTGCCTCCGCACTCACTAAGGTACGTCTCAACATTTTATTCTCACACATCTTTACCTGCCCCTACCTCGACTACCAATTCAGGAAATGTTGACTTCCTTCTCTCTACTCCATACCATGCTGACCCCCTTGGCTTGCCAACTTCTTACTAGTTACACTAAACACCCCCTCTGATCCCACTAGTAATATATTTTTCCATCTAATCTCTTATCTAAATTTCACTACATCCAAGCTATCATAACATAGCTTGCCCAGCCTTCATATGCATCACTGAGACGTGGATCTCTCCGAGCATGCCTGATGCCCTAATCTCTTTTGCGGGATACACTATCATCCGTTCCGATCGCTCCCAGCGCTGCTGTCTCATATACTCCATAAGTAAAACGAAAGCCTCCCACGAAAGCCTCCCATTGACGATCCACCAGCTGCGGACATTCCAGACACTGTTTGACTTTCTGCCTGTCGGCATAATCCGCCGTTCACATGTACATGCACCCTACACAGTCACATAGCTCGGTTAATCGTCTATCCACGCTGCTTCCTCGCATTCAAGCTGTACTTCACCCGAACAAACTACCCGCTGAGGGTCTCAACCTTCCCGAGATCGCCTGATTTCGACAAAATCCCTCCACGCCTTTTGCCCCTGCTTCCCCAATGTGATGTCGAAGGCTGGTCCCAGCTTTTAAGACAACCCACGCGCGGTGCCCACACCCCGGACATTGCTCGTTTCAACGGCTGTCTGTTAGCCGTGACCATGATAGCGACCATTGTGTGTCACTTGCAGTTGGACGAGTATTCAACCTTCTCCTAACCCTCCGCCTTAAGCTCTCTTATCCTTCCCGCTGGCATTTTGAAGCCTTTGCAACCTCATTGCACCATAAGACCTGAGACGCTTTCTTACTCTCTCGTGACACGCAAAGCGTGGTCAACATCCTTTACGGCAACCCACTGTCATCATTATATCTAGCTGCTCCAACACGAGCTTTCTATGTCTCTGGTTGCCTTTTAGCCACACGATTATCCGCCATAGGCCATAAACTTACTAAGTATCGTAGGCTTTTCCTCGAACCCCGTGACCTCCCCCTCCTTACTGTAATTAACAAACATTTGACTGAGATTACCACTGCTAAATTTGCTCTTAAAAACCATGAGGAATCTACCACCGTAGCCCACTATCTTCAATCTAAGATGCTGAGACGCCTCTCCTACAGGCGTTGCTTCTCAAATTCATCTGCAGTTTAAAGTAGTGTAGCCATTGAGCCTCTGTTTAACCCTGCTGACATCCTAGGATCCCTAAACACTTACTCCACCAGCTGCCGTGTTTCCCCTGCATCGACCCTATCTGCTCATTGCTGCTTGCCTGGTTACGAATTGAACACATCTGTTGACGAGGCAAGCCACAGCCTCCGCACACTCACTTATTTTGTCTGACGTAACTTCGTCTCTCGTCAGCCCTAAAGGCTCCAGACTCTTAGGCACTGACTGTATCCTTTTGCTTATTTTAAAAGCTGTTGGCCCGGACGTTCCCTCCCCGTTATTATTATTTTCAACACATTGCTTATCATTGGCACAGTCCCAAATGAGTGAAAACACTCTACCATTGTTGCACACCATAAGTCGGGTCCAGGAACTGCTCCAGACAGCTATTGTGGCATCCGCCATACCTCCTTACTCTCCCGTACCCTGGACCGCCCTATCAAATTCCCTGCCATGTATTACCTGCCTACCACCAAGAACCTCAACATTCGATAGTATGAGTTCATGGCACAGCGGTCAGCTGATACATATTTCGTCTGTCTACTATGCCGGGTTGTGTATTATCCTTATCTATCTTGATATTCGTAAGGCGTTCGACCAAGTTCCCCATGGTGCTCTCCTCAACAAATTAGGGTCTACGGGGATTGGTGGCCCACAACCGCGGCGGTTCACTTCCTACCTCATTTGGAGAACCCAGGCCACCAAGATCAGGAATCTCTCCTAATGATCCCTCCCCACTATTAGTAGAGTTACTCATGGTATTTTGCTTGGCCTCCTTCTGTTCTTGCTATACACCGATAAGTCACCGATTCAATCACCCATAGATGCTATTTTCTGTTCGCGGATGATATGAAAATAGCATACACGTTTGAGGCCGGTGAATCCATTTCTACTCTTGCTAACATTCAGTCTGACACGAATTCTCTTTCCCTTTTGTCCCCCGACTCCTGTCTTTCTTCCGCTTTTCCAAAATGCCAAGCCCTCTCACATCGATTGCAG
This sequence comes from Opisthorchis viverrini, assembly GCF_000715545.1. Taxonomy (NCBI): domain Eukaryota; kingdom Metazoa; phylum Platyhelminthes; class Trematoda; order Opisthorchiida; family Opisthorchiidae; genus Opisthorchis; species Opisthorchis viverrini. The sequence continues at coordinate 4,987,202 of NW_008751658.1, read as the reverse complement.
GTTCTTGCTGACACACCTATTCTCAATGAACTTTCGATTCCTACTCTTTCCGAAGTAAGAGACCTAAGCCTCAGGTATTCCTGTGCATTTGGCTTTAACCGACATGCAAGGTACAGAGTGGCTAAAGCTCGCGGGCTCTGTGCTTACATTCGCCGATCCCTCAACAATAAATCATGTTTACTTGTTATCTTTGGCAAATTGTAAGACTCGTACTTGAGCACAACCCCGAATTCGCAGACACGCCGAACCGCTGTGGAGCGTGTGCGGCGCTCATTTACTAAGTCCTTGTTTCCTTGTTTCCGGCGTCATCCATACTCCCGTGTCTTCTTCGCTGTTTGTCATTTGGCCTGGATTCATTATAGCCAAGGCGCATCAGGTTGAATCTAGGCCTTCTGTATTGCCCAATCTCCCGGCGGGCTTACATAGCTGAATTCCGCCCTATATTTTCTTCCTGTCCCGTCTATATTAAGTGTAACACGGATTTTTTCTCACACTGTCGACCTGCCGGACTGTCTTTAAGCAAGAATTTTTCCTTTAGCTGTATTTCAAACCATAGGACAAGCTCCACTCCTGTGTCCTTACTATCTCATCTCATGTAGGCTTTCGAAAGGCACTCGATTCTTCCCTCTCTGTTGACGGAGCTTAGCGCCTTTTTGCGCCACAGCTTACACCAGAGACTTTCTGAAATAAGCCCCAGGCTCTTCAAATTTGCGCACTCAACTCGACTGTCCTGTTACTAGGTCTTAGCAAGTACGCTCACTAGCCTGGAACCATTGGCATTGCCCGCAAGTATGACGACTACTATCCCAAGTGTCCTTGTCCATTAATTATCACATGATCTATCTGTTATTCAGACGTTCACTTGCTGCAGCTGCATCCGCTTCTGCTCTCTTGAGCGTAGTTGTTTTGCAGTGTCTAGCCCCTGTTATTGTAATAGTCGTCAATCCCGTCTCCAGTGATCTGGTTGCATTTCCTTCATCCGGCCTCCGGCCTTTGTACCCAGCCAAATTATTCCAGATTCTTCAGGCCTGGTCCCATCCCTGAATAACTCTATCAGCTCTGTTTAACGTCCGGCGCTTTGTTTTCACTGGATTAAACCAGCACCAGCCAAACCGAAGCCTTAGTTCCTCGCTGTTATCAGCCATTGTGTGTTCGCTGAGGCCGCGCATTGAATGCATATCAAATGTGGGCATGAAGATGCGCTAGGACTGAAATACTTGTATTGTTCCACAGCCCACTCATTCACATACATACATAACACTGATGCGCTTGTGCTTAACAAGGCGATTCAAATCAGTGCCTCGTCGTCGCTTAGCCATGGTACACAGGCTCTAAGCATCCCCATTCTACTCCCATAAGCCAAAAGGTAGTTGTCTTTCCATTTGTCCCCACGACTTGCCACTTCCAGTGGCTGTTTGCTGTTTGCATGTTCGAAATTACTCAGCTGTTTCACTGGCCTGGCTTACCCCCGACCTGATAAAGTATCTGGTAGCTGGAGTTATTTATTAATGCCCAAACCGCAATTATGACTCGTTGGTGGCTTGTCACCCTGCAGAACTGGCAACATGAACTAATGATGAAAACCTCGTGTGGTGGACGAGTAAAGCCTGCAGGGAGGGCCGTCCTATAACTTTGCACCATGGTGTGTCCGTATACTTGCCACCCCATCCAGTAGCATGGGTGCATCACCCATCGCCGATAGTTTTGAGCCTGGCCCTTAATCCAGGAGAACCAAAAAAGCACCGTTGTTGTTCCTCTGTAGCTGGACTGGATTTGTTCCGGTTGTCACTTGTCTCGCAACATCAAGAAATACAGGCAAATGATAGCTTGTGCAGCCTGAGTGTACTGTGTGAGGCTTACGGCGAACCTCGACGTCCAAAGAGTCGCCACCTTTGTCTTAGTTGGGTAGCACCACCAAGCCCATTTCATCATCAGAACAGCACACACGTTCTTCCCTCTTGTCATCTATAGTCATCATATGCACAAAATACAAAAAAACTTATCTCCTGATTACCAGAGGTCACAGCTAGATCTCAACGGCTGTTTTCGCTATGCACCATTTATTTACCGGAGTCGACAGCAGTGACTCGGCGACTGGCGATCCTTAGTCTTACCTTTTTGTTAAGTTAGCTAGCATATCTCAGCTGATGTCGTTGGCTTGTTCGCTCAGCTGGGCAATTTGGTTGCAAACGTTTCATTACCAATCGAGGTGACATCATCAGTGCGTAGTTGTGCGTAGCGGTGGGTTAGTGGTTGTGCACAACCACCAACGTTTGCAACCAAATTGCCCAGATGAGCGAACAAGCCAACGACGATCTACGCTACGTGAGCTACCGACATTCTCCTGTATAGAACATCTCAGTTGAGCTACGGTTCGTATCCATTATCTGGGGAGCGCTTTTTTACTTGTCCACTATCACCGCTCATATCAACCCCCACTGTTGCACAACGGAGACCCCATGCTAGGTTTCTTTAGTAACCTAAAAAATATCGCCCGTTCCATCTAGTCACTGGCTACTTGTAAACCCAAGTTACTTTCGCCTAAATTATAGGGGTTTGGAAGATGTGACTTTAATGGAAAGTTAGTCTAAGCCACTTGCACCTATCGGTAAAGTGGCCAGCGGCTAGACGCACAATGCATTTTTCTGCAAAACCCCTGCGGGCGAAATAAAAATTTTAGCGTCAAAATGTTGCACTTCTGTGCATATATGCGTAGACTGAAAACCCCCCTCATCTACCGTCATCTTTTTGCGATTTGTTTCAATCGATCTCTCCTGAAAATTATTGGCGTACATTCGGCTTTGAACTTCATCTGCTATGGCCTCGGAAGTGGCTTACTTTGAGAAATTTGTGGGTGTGTCGTTTTCATCCTTCACGGCATTTGAGACCTTAAATGAATACATGAAGGATAACTTTGTAATATTTGTGCGTTCATCCAGTAATCGAAGCACCAACACTGTTTTGGGTTACGAATCTCATTGTGCGAATAGCCAGCGGCTGTGACATGTTATTCGTAGCACTTTGTTTTTGTGTGCGGAATTTCAAGTTCGCGGACCCGCACCGATTCCCAATTTCTAACCGGTTTACGCGGTATAAGACGTGAAACCACACTTTAGCATATTTTGGCGTTCATCGGTGTTCCTTAGGAATAAACACCCGAAGAATATCTGATGCCAATTTCACCCCAGAAGACCTGTTTTTGACGTTTGTTTGCTTTACACTCAGATTTAACAAATGCAATTGTAATCACAAAAGATATTTTGCTCGGCATACCTAGTCGCAACACCTTTTCCCGTGGATTTCAAATTCCTTTGTGCACGAAATTGCTAGACAACAGCATGAACTGTGCAGTGGCGACGAAAGAGCCGTCGCTGTGGATGATCCCCTTTCCCAGATATGCATAACTATCCTGTATATCAGACGGCTTAACGCGATGGCTGAAGGTATCATTCCTATTATGGAGATGACGCTCCCTAGGTGGTGACCGCCATAAAACGGTCGCTATAATAACGGTGGCCGTTGTTACTCACCTCGAATACCTATCTTAACCGCTGAATCCATGTTTATGTGTGACGCTGATTATGTGGCTGCACCTATGCACGGCAGCCTGATTCAATGACCAACGACGGCCCCTTATACTCATAACTCTAGGCGTTTTCACTCATCTGAAATACTGATTGTAAATGCTAGGCCCGTGTCTATGTTCGACGCGGATTATGAGACCTCGCCTAGGCACAATAACACAATCCAATGACCGAAGACGGCCTTTCAAACCCATAACCATACGCGATACCGCTTATCTTTGCTACTTATAGTAAACACCAGGTCAATACCCATGAGGCCTCGACTATACGTGATAGCCTGATCTGATGGCCTGTCGTACCCATCGCTGTACTGGACGTCGCCTAACCTGGCTACTTTCCGTACCTGCTAGTTCCATGTCTATGTGCAGCGTTCATTGACCGGTAACTTAATCAAACCTAACTTGTCGTACTCGTTACTGTATGTGCTATCGCTTATCTATGCTATGCTACTATGCTACTTATTATAAACAACGGGCCAGTATTTATGCGAACCGACGAATACGAGACCAAAGCTATGCATACATACCTAATCTAATGGCGACCGACGGATCTCATACTCACAACTGTACGCGATATCGCCCATCTTGACCGTTTTTTGAAACTGCTAGGTCAGTGCCTGTATGCAACGAGGATTATTTGGCCTCAACTATGTGCAGCGTCCTAATTTAACTGCCAAAGATGGTCCATCATACCCATAACTCTGATACCTATATCATCATCATCGGCAGCATAACATCAGTGTTCAACACCAATCCCGACTGCCGTACTTGTCTGCTACCTATAGTAAACACCAGACCACCATCTATGCGGGCCTATAGAAGCCAGGCTGCAACTATGCGAGACATCTTAATCTAACGGCCAACGATGGCCCGTCATACTCGTAACTGTAGTCGATATCGCCAACCTTGGCTGCTTATCGTAATTGCAAGGCCTGTGTCTATGTGCAACGCTTAGTATGAGGCTTCAACTATGCCCAGTAGCCCGGTTTATTGGCCAATGACGGCCCGTCATACTCATAACTATACTCGGTGTCGCCTGCTGAGGCTACTTCTAGTAACTGCCAGACACAGGCACATGCTCCTAGCTGACCGTAGTGACACAACTATACATAATGGACTAATGCAATGACCAAAGGTGCCATCATATCCATACGCCGTTCACTCACCAACACCCCATGCCTGGAAGGTACACAAGCACCTTTAACAAATCATGTTTCTCTTTATCGCTAGCATCGGTACGAACATAATGTGTGGTCAATCCACTTCTCAGTTTTTTTTGCTCGACAGGCCTTCTGAAAAATGTATAATCAATCAAGAGTCGTACATATCTTCCGCGACATTATTTAGAACACAGTTAAACAAAGTTATAGTGGCTACATCACCAAATACATCACAAATAAATCATTGTGTCCAAAATTGCCGGTCCGTGTCGGGGTTGAATCTGGAGACTCGCTGTCATAAAGGTAAACTCGATTCCTGCTCAGTCAATCCAATTAATGAAATAGCGAACAGCCAGCGCAAATAGCCAGCGACCGTCTTTGTTTGTTGTGACTCCGGCCACTCAATCAGCCGCCCAAGGTCACTCATGACCAGCAGTGGTTTTCAATTTTAGCTCATGTCAAACAGCTTCATCTTTGAACGAGTCGGACCTCGTGCATACTGTTCCCTACGACTTGAAAACAAAACTAACATTTTTTCATCGAATATTGCCCACTGTTTATGTCACTGTCCTCTTTTCGTGCAAACCCCACTACCTGCGAATCCCCCAGTCATGCTTCGTTCTGACTGTAAACGTTTGATCATACCGGGCGGCAAGCCACCTGTTAGCGCTATTGCCTTTGACTCGAAGTAATATCCGAAATTGAATAACACTAACAATAAACAGTTATGTACAGTCGTTACCAGTATCACTAGTGCAACTGAACAATACACAAAAGGAATAAAAGACTTATCGAGTTCTTCGTTTGATAAGCTGTATTAAATGCAGCCGAGGTTTTTAGGACGCAGTTGAATTGAATGCGGGTCTTGGCGGAGTGTGTTGAAATCTGGCCTGTTTCTTGAGGTTTAATCCAAAATGATACCGATCCCAGACTTTACCTGCACAGTGAGTCGTGCGTAGGTTTGAATTGACCCTGGTAAAGGCGCTGTGTGAAGTGACGAGTGTCGGCTGGGTCGCATATATATATATATATATATATATATATATATAGAAAGAACTTTACCCGCGCATGCGTTAAACAGATTATCTCAGTGGACGAAGATAAACATTGTTGAGATAATAACCGAACTGTGAAAGCGGTTGAGGATAAACGTTGAAGGGATGGTAAACAACAAATACTCTCCTAGTAAAAATGAATATTAGTTTTCAATTCAATGTAGGGACCGTTAAGCTGGGATGACACCTTCTGGCTAGTGGACGTGTCTGCCGGAACGTGCAATGCGTGTGCTGGTAGTCGGAGCGATTTGGGCTGACGACGAGGTCGGTGTTGATTCCGTTGAGTCGGACTTGTGCCTGGAGTTCGGTAGGTCTGTTACTTTTGAGGGTGAATAAATGCAAGCGGTTTAAGCTGGTTTCAGGCGATCGATATTAACTTCATCAGTTTTATCACGTGACTAAATGGTGAAGTATCTGGGGTATCGACCTATAACAGCGAATGGGCCCTCATAAGGAGGTTATAATGGGTGGTTGACGCGGTCACAGCGGACAAGTGGAGAGATCAGGAGAAACATGGCACGGTTTGTTAGCTATTGGTGGAGGATGAGAACGTAGACGCGACATATGCGTTTTCAGTTGGGTGACGTATGTTAATGGATAACATATATTGCGGATACAATTTCACAACCTGAAGGCTTACGTGGGTCGCATTCCTTCACCCTAAAGACCGGAAATACAAGTTACACGGGTTCCCTTTCAAGCCGAGAATAGAGCTTGGTACGATGGTGTTTGCAGTGACAGGCCAATACCTTCTATGCGAGCCTCACCTCCAGCATGAGGTGACGCCCCTTTTCGGATAAGAGTTTCGTGGTAACGATTCAGTTTGCAAGGAAAAAGGCAGTACACCGCGGTCCCGTTACCGATAACCCTATTCGATTTTTGATTAGGCATTCTATTAGTGGAATGTTTGACAACATAAGATAGAGATCTCCATTATCTGCTTGGCGGCTGGTATGCTGGGCTCTAAAGTTTGGCCGTTTGACGGCCTGGGTTGCTTCACTACTCGGGCTTCTGGGAGTATTAGTGCGGGGGTTTGGCTTGACTAAATGGGTTTGAGTCACTCAACGTGGTTTTGTAACCCATGTTCCCATACTTGTGCTGCTTTTCACGCATCGCTTCCTCGCAAGTATGCTTCGCAACCTGTGATCCTATTCAAACTCCGGTTTAGCAAAGCATGCTGCGCCAGACTACAGTCTGGGCCATATGTCAAAAAAATCTTGCGAAATCTGGTCAAAGTTGCAGGTTCCAGATGCTTTGCGATAAGTTACCTGAAGTTTTCGGCGAGTTTAGCAGCGTTTGTTCACAAATCGTGAACCATAGGTTAAACCTTGTCAGATTTGCTACGAGTTACTAAATGTGAACACCAGGCCATTTACAGGGATGCCCTGGCTTGTGGTGAAATTACTGGGCCCCATCTCCAGTTGTGAAAACAGTCGTTGCCCATGGCCCCGACGGCCAAATCCACAAACCTGAAGACACCGAACCGGAACATTCTTCATGCATCCGATTGGCAACGGAAGAGAAGTCTGCAGTTAAGCAGGCCACAAAATGTATACCAGGTCAGAAATCTGTTGGCTAGCTTTGTGGTCCAGTTCTCTTCGAAAATGATCCCCATGAGAACGCTTAAAAGGAATACTTCTGTGGGCTGCAGCTAAAAGCACAAAGTTTTGCGTTAAAATGCCCAAGTAACCGAACAGACACGTGTTCGCCCTAAATCCGTGAGCAACAGCGAAATTAGTCTTTCAAAACTCGGTGTTGAACAAGCTTCAAGTAGCAGCAGCCGAAATTTTCGCCTACAAAACTGCGTTTTCGAAGGTGAAAAGCCCGCGCAAACCGAACCCAAACGGGGCAAAAAAACTTGCAAGTGAATGGCAGCTTTCGAAGCCACTAGGACAGGAAGCAGAAAGCAGGCCGCAGGTGCTCCTCGGGTGTCTTGGACTCAAACCCAGCAGTACAGTCAATAAATCCGTTAACCTCTCTAGCTGCACAACGCTCGAATCCCCTTCTTCGAAGGCAGCAGAGTCAGTCTTGAAATGCTCGTCCACAAACTGCCCCAGACTTTTGAACAATGTTTACGATATTAAACAGTCAGCTTGCGTTGAGCATCTGTCCATAATCGCACTTACGGAAACTTGATTCATGCAATATGTCTCTGACGCGGAGATCTCGGTAGACGATCATTCCGTTTTTGTAGCTGACTCAGAATGAGGGAGGGCTCGTGGGTTTACTTTCTACCGACACACGGCCCTGCCCATCCAGACTGTCCTCTCTGATACCGCACCTCCATCTTTTTGCGATTGTCTCTGACCGGAGATCTCGGTAGACGATCATTCCGTTTTTGTAGCTGACTCAGAATGAGGGAGGGCTCGTGGGTTTACTTTCTACCGACACACGGCCCTGCCCATCCAGACTGTCCTCTCTGATACCGCACCTCCATCTTTTTGCGATGCACCGTGGATCCAAGTCCCGCTGCCCGGGTCCGAAACTATTCTTTTCGGTGTGACTTACCGTTACCCTACTGAGTCCTCCGGGAGATGATTCATTTCTCATACGAACCCTTGAGCAACTAACCTCCAGATGCCACTTTACACACCTCTTGCTGGTGAGTAATTTTACCCCCCCGCCAAGACCTCGTGGATGGAGCATCAAAGCGTCATTCTGCAGTGGTGCTGACCAAGGTCGTTCAGCAGAGCACTTGGACACACCATGTCGTTGCGCCCACTAGATACAGCGCAGGGCAACAACCATTCTTCTTGGATCTTTCCGCCGATCAGGTTTTAATTTACACCCCACTGGGACATGGTGACCAATGCGCCTATCTGCTACTGGGCCAGAAATCCCGGACTCAAACATGGATTTGAATCCTATGCATGCAGGCTTCTCAAGAATGCGCACCTTTCTTGGTAAGTGTAAGCCGGGACCAGCTTCATTGGAAGAGTTATACAGGATCATTTTCGGATCATCGCGAGGCTGACGCCATGTTCATCAGGACGAAACAGCACGCACCTGGACAGACCGCGAGATACCTAAAAGAATTAGGCCTTTTCTGTAAAATACGTCTCAAATAGTTCTCAAATGGTTCACTACAGGAGACACGAAAGACCAGCTGGCGTTCCGTGAAAGGCGGATCAACTGTAAATCATCAATCCGCCGATACAACAAACGGAAACAAGCCACCATTCTAAACCTTCACCGAAATAAAAACAAAAATGAGCTGTTTAAGCATATGAGGCGTCGCCGCAGAAATAAGCCATCCCCGTTCTCCTTGAGGGACAGGAATGGGGAACCCATGAGTGACCAAATAGCGGTATCTGAAGTCTACAGAGAAAACTACAGGCCTGCATTCTGTCTTAGCGACCTCGTCACATCCATACTTGTCAAGGCGGAATTCCTGAAGTCCTCTAACTAATTTGGTCTTCACGGAGTAGGACATCCATCAACTCTTGCACAACACGAACCCGTTCAGCGCTTTGGGACCAGATGAGGTTAATTCAAGGATCCTGAAGGAAGGATCCTGGCGAAGCATCTCCAAATTGTTTCCTCAGTTGCTTGACGAAGGAACCTTTCGCTCTGCTCGGAAATAAAATTCTGAAGCTCAGAGCACACACTTTAATCAGGCAATTTTTTTTATCATTTTGGGTAGGTTGTCCACGCTCCATCTAGTACCAAGTTCAAAGCATAATTAAGTGCCTTTTAATCTATCCGTCGTACTGTCGAGTATACTGCGTCACGCTGAAAATTCGAAGAGCAGTGCTACACCATTTTTTCGCCTGTGCCTTTCAGGCGAACGACAGCCGCTGAACGACAAGAACATAATTGAGATACTTGGGCGAAGGCCTGTGTATCAATCCGTGAAGCAAGGTCACAGCTGTGATGACAAACCAATCACCGGACTGAGTTTCCTGCCATCCACCGCCCGAGAGATTAGAGTCCATTGCTTACTTGCGGCAACGATGAAGTCCACGCGGCCAGTGTTTTCCGTTGTGAAGGCGGTAATCCTAGGCCCTCCAGGTTCTGGAAAGGGTACTATTTCAAAGAGGATAACGAAGGACTTTCCTTTGGACTGCATTAGCTCCGGTGATCTCCTTCGGGCACATGTGGCTGATAATTCCAGTATGTCAGCCAGGATCCTCTCTGGTTCAACTTACTTTCAGTGATTGGTGTTGCGGCCTCAAAGTATATGTCAAAAGGACAACTTGTGCCTGACGACTTGGTCACAAAAATGATGCTTCAAGAGTGCGCTAGATATCGCGACTCAAACCTGTTGCTCGATGGTTTCCCCAGGACGGTTGAACAGGCAAAGGCATTAGACAAAGAGACTACAATTAATTGTGTGATTAACCTCGATGTCCCGTTCGATGAGATTATCAACCGTGTAAAATGTCGATGGGTTCATCTCCCTAGTGGTAGAATTTATAACACTGAATTCAACCCACCCAAAATTCCGGTGAGTTAATCTAGATTTCACGAGTTCGTCTTCGTTGTTTTGTCAATCCGTGCTTCACTAGGAAGACTCGTTGTATCCTTTTGTCACCGGGTGCAGCTTAGTCTGTTCGCCACTGGGGTTCGAGTATGTGCGCCCCAGGTGCTCATGCAACTGTCCATTTTGGTGCATTGATCTGGGTAACCCGTATACCTATCATTAGTACCCTTTTAGGATGAAGATTTCGTTTGATAAGTATGTCATACAGACCATCCGGATGGATTGTGTATAAGTGCATTGGGTTCACGAATCCCTTACAAACTGGTTGGATGCTTGCATGGAAAAATAATTTCACGTGCTCTCTCGTCGTTCTGCTCCACCAGATTCGAACTTCCTTTTTACGTTGTCTACTTCGCTATGCTAGTCCTTTCTTTCTTGTTGGTCTTCTAAGTACATCTCAAAAGTATGGTGCATGACCAACCTGGTCAGCTCATCACTTAGAGACCTAACCTTATCGTTGTGAAACTTTCTATGTCATTCAGTCCCATCTGGCGTTATTTGGGGTTGCGTTAACACAGAGCCTCGTCGGGCTATCCTATCTTGGCTTCTGCATCCTGGTAATATCCAAAGCATGTAAACCCATGAGCTTTACCTGACTTTATTCCACGTCAACGATAGCCTTTTGCCATAAGCCAGATCACATTATCCTGCGTACGATGGTGGAGAAGTTACTGCTTACGCTTCATACATCAGCATGTTCCTTCCACCTCTCTCCCTGTATTCACATGACCGTATTCTTTAGTCCAACAACTGTTATAGTGACTGTTCTTCGAGGAAGTCAAGAGCCTAGAGATCTCTAGGCTTTGGTAACCTGGCAGTATCCCAGCCCCCGTGCCTTCTTCGTGTGGCATGGAAGCTAGGCACCGAAAGGGTGCTACAGATGACCGATTTTTTCACCATTCATCCACTTTGACAGAAGTTACTCTACATTGGCGCAAACTATCGTACGCAACTATCGAAACAAACTCCCATTGCAATTGCGCCAGATGGTGCCCGTCTAGTAGCTCAGAAGCCGCTGTTGTTTGGCCTGCCAGGGTCGGTATCACCGAGCCGTATAGCAGAGACACTTGCGCTTGGCTGAATATCCGTTAACAACGGTCCCCCCACAGTCCGCTTCAAATTCAAAAAAAGACACCGAGTGACAGGGTCCATAACCGTAGATGCGTCGCGCCTTCTGAACTGATGTCTACGTGTGTCTGTCAGTTCGGCTCAGCTTATCAGCAACAAGCCATGTACCAAGGCTACGTCAGTTCGAACTGTACTTTTCGGTCCCCGTAAAATAGGAGAGCATGTGGGATGTAGCCAAACATTGGAGGTGACGGTATGAGTTATTCGTCCGGTAAACTGTAAGACTACCCATTGAAGGCGATAGCCTTGATACGTGAGCGCCACTGACCGTGATTGAGCCATGTCTGTCAGCGTCACTAACCATTGGTGAGTAGAGTTCCGAGGACTTCATCCAGGAAGGCGGGAGTCGTCGACGCAATTGAGTTTACCTATAAGTGTTTTCGTACTTCGTTGCTAGGTCCAACTCGGTCGCTTTTAGTCAACACAGTACTGGGCGAAAACAGCCCTGCGCGGAAGCCCGTTCCTCTTGTATGCGGAGTACAGGTCCTGACAGCATAACTCATGAGCCGAGTTTCTTTTTCATAGAACACTTGCACTCCTAGGAATCGCCATTGAACCCGACCAGTGCTTCAAAGCAGTGAACCATCAGTGGCAACACTGATGTTGCTGTCTTTGATGATGATGATGATGGTGATGACGATGATGATGATGATGATGATGGTGACGATGATGATGACGATGATGATGGTGGTGATGATGATGGACTGCTCGGATTGTTCACCGACCTTATGAGTATTATCATCACTGAAACACCTTTCTTTCTGACTCTCAGAAGTAAAACGGATTTTGATACCCTATCTCACTGCCGAGGCAAAAGGAATCTCTGAAGGTAGAGGTTTAAGCTAACTCCAGTCACAGGTAAGTATACTTCGTGGAAATGGCTACTCGGACAGACTTCCGAATGTGCGACAAAGCTGGGACCGCTCTTGGTGGGAAAGTAACCTATTTTTATCTGTCTTTTAAAATAAGGACGCTGCCCCTCAGCTCGTTGCCCACACCACACTGCGGCAAACCTTTCCGACCGATTTACTCATGTAACTTACGATAATGTGGGATGAAGTGGCTCAAGTGTTTAGAGCGCTAATTTACTGGCCGGAAGGTCCGTGGTTCGAAGCCGACCTCCGCCTCTCAGTTTCCCCTGTCTAGGCTTGGATAACCTGACAGTATCCCAGCCCTCGTGCTTCCCTCGGGTAGCATGGTAGCTAGGCACCGAAAGGGTGCCGCAGCTGAAAATTTTTTCTACGATTGCATAGCTAACGCCCATTAATTGTCGACCCACACTCAGTGCCTGGCAGTCAGTTTAACCTGCTTATGCACCCCAGATTCTATGGGGTATACGACATGGCGGTTGTGCAGGATAATGAGCCGGCGCAAGCCGTCTTGGATGACAACCAGCTCGTCGAAGTACAATATAGGCGCGGTGGTTGCCCATTTGACGGAAGCAAGTCATGTATTTACTTTTGACAGTGAATTCAGAATACCCTACCAAACGCCTCTATATCCATTCTACCATAGCTGAGGCGATTGAAATTCGATCACGCAATTCGTGTGTATGTAGTCACAAATCTGGTATACACGCTTTGGAAATTATGTATTCTGACTGCATGGCCGTTGGTCATACGTACTAGTCGACTGCAGCCTAAGAAGTTCCCATGGTTTGCTCAAACACTACTCTAACCTTGCTTTGCTTGCCTGTATTATTGAGATTTCATTTTGTGCGCTTGATTTGTATCGAGAAGAAAAGATCCCAATCTTCCCTTTTGCTTCCGTTGCTCATTGTCGCAGGGCCTAGATGACATTACCGGTGAACCACTGGTTCAACGCGAAGATGATCAACCGGAGACCGTGAGAGCACGTTTGGAAACTTACGGCCGCGTAATGAAACCCTTGTTTGATTACTACAAGTATGTGTTAGATGATTTTATTTGCATTCTTGTTAACTTCAGTAGTTTGAAGAGGTCAAACCCGTTACACGGTAGTTATTTTTAGTGACTCACACACCTTAATTCTTAATTGAACCGGCACATCTTGATAGATGATCTCCATCGTTACCAGATTTCAACATGTCAGTCTCGTTAAGCTATCTCAACCTATAATGCGAGATGGACCAAGTGGTTAGAGCGCGAATTTACTGACCGGAAGGTCCGTGGTTCGAACCCGACCTCTACCTCTCGACTTCCCCTGTCTAGGTTTGGGCAACCTGGCATTGTCCCAGCCCTCGTGCCTCCTTCGTGTGGCATGAAAGCTAGGCATCGAAAGGGTGCTACAGCTGAACGGTTTTTTTTATACTGCGAATCGTGCAACCGTTGCGTAGATGCCGTAGTGCCGTCACGAAGAGACTGGACCTTACCGTGGTGTGACGGTTTGCGCATCTCAGGGCTATACTGGGGAGTGTCCCCCGTACCAGAGAGCCTCTCATACCAGGCTGGCCAACGGTTAAAGGTCTGACAATCACATCTCCTGATCGGGGGGGGGGGGTTGGAACTTGTGACGGCTTGTTCCGTAGAAAGGGTAATGCATTTGCATTTCCCACCGAACACCGCCGCCTTGAGGTTAGGCTTTTGAGCCAAAGGCTTTGGTTGAAGACCCTAATCGTCCTCCTGTCAAGGTGTGGGCGCCCTGACAGTATCCCAGCCCACGTACAACCATGACACTTACAACTAACAATACTCTCATGCCAAGTCGGCCGTCGCGTGGTGCCATCAGCTGAGTCGAGTCGCCTTCTGCATACAACAGTGCGGGTAAGCAAAAACAGGCTAGCCCTGACACCTTTCTTTTCCACATACTTTTTCTTCTTCTCCCCACCCCAATAATAAGTCTCTCCTTGTAAGCCCAGCACTTAGGACTGATAACTCCGTTCGTCGTTCGTCGGTTTTGCACGTAACACCTGCTCGTCACATGGCGCCGACATTCTCAGGTATCTCCAAATCAATCTTCGACACCCAGTCCATCAGGCCGCCTTCAATGTCCGCACTCTGAAGCAAGCAGGACAACGAACTGCTCTTGCACTCACACTGGACTCGCTCGGCTTTGATGTGTGCTCGTCTCAGAAACGAGGATTCAAGATGCAAGCACTGTTTGGGCTAACCGCTCCTTCAGTCTCCACTCCCTTTTGGCTGCGCAACTCTGACAATCCAGAGGCTGCAGTGGCGGAATGTACGGAGATTGGTATCGTCTTAAGTCACCGGGCGGAACTGTCCTTGTTTGACTGTATACCTGTTGATAGTCGCATCTGTGCGGATCGTCTGGTTCATCTCACAAGCGGGAAGCTGATCCCTGTCTGTTTGTCGTGTCCGCTTACGCCCCAACTGACTGTAGCTCCGACGCCATCAAAGACAGGTCTTACGACGGCCTGAATGCCCTGCTGCGGCAAGCTAAAAGCTCGGATATCGCTGTGGTTGCCGGAGATAAGAATGCACAAGTGGACAGGCTTAGCGTATCTGAGACTCAGTTAGGAGGTCGATATGGATTGGTCTCGGTACATACGGACAATGGTGGACGATTGCTTCAGCTGCGTGCTGGTCACAGGCCGTTTTTATGCAGTACTAACTTCCGAAATAGCTGAAGTCGTCTGGCCAAATAGTGTCCAACGGCATACCGGCCATAAACTCAAATCGATCACGTTGCCGTTAGCTACCGATGGTGTGGATCACTAAACGGCTGTCGGTCGTTTTGGAACACTTTCATGGATTCCGACCACACGCTCTTCTGGAGTCGCTTCCCCCTTCGTTTTCTTGAGTCGTGTAAGGCCTGGACAAATCGCTTGGCAACTGAGAGACTAGCAGATCCGGATGTTAGACGAACTTACCAGAATCATCTTCTAGTCTCTTCCAAATGCTCCACCATCAGATGTGAACGCATACTGGGACGAGTTGCCACCTCTTTGCATTGTGGCACTTTTCCTGTGGCACTGCACCATAAGGCGCACGCAAGCACCGGATATCAGACCGAACGGTGGCACTGTTTAAATCTCGGGGAAATATCTCAACCGGTCTCGAACATCCTGTACGAAGAATTATCAGACGTCAAGTGAAATCAAGCGTGCGGGCCGACCGTGAAGTTTGGTGGACACAAACAGCCAAATAAATAGAAGAGGTCCAGAAAGTCGGTAATGCCAGAAGAGTATTCCAGTTGATCCGTGCCACCGGCCCCCGGAAACCACCTGTAAGTGAAACCATCAATCATCAGAATAGAACGACCATCTCGAATAAAGAAGAACGCCTCGACTGAATACTTCGGACATTAACTGTCGTGGCCAGCAGCTGGCACTCATCTAGAGCCCACAGTTGAAGTAGAACCCTGGACGGTGAATGTAGAACCACCTACGGCCTCGGAGGTTTACGACTGCATATGTTCTCTCAAGCGCCACCGAGCTCCTGGTCCGGATGACTTCCCACCCGCACTGTTCAAAGACGGGGGTGAAGTCCTCAGTCAGCTCTTGTTCGATCTGCTTGCTTGCATTTGGGAAACGGACCCTGTCCCAGACAAGTGGAGAGCATGGTAACCACGGGGGGTCAGCTTCACCCTGGTCATAACAAGACTGTTGGCGTCAGTTGTGCTTCATCGCCTTACACTGGCTCGTGAGACACTGACTCGAGAGCAACAAGTGGGATTCCGGTCTGGTAAGGGTTGTGTTGACCAAATCTTCACATCCCGTCAGGTGCTAGAACAATGCCGTACGTATAAGCGACCCACAATCCTAGTATTTCTGGATTTTCAAGGCGCATTCGACTCGGTTGATCGGTCTGTTCTTAACACACTTGTCCACCAAAGAAGTTTGTGAGCATAATGCGTTCTTTGTGTTCTCTCCCTCTCTCTTCCTCAACTTCCCCTGTCTAGGCTGGGCTGGCAGTATCCCAGCCTTCGTGTTTCCTTCAGGTGGCATGGCAGCTAGGCACCGGAAGGGTGTTACAGTTAAACGATTATCAGACTTCTGGAGAGCTCTCCAGAAGCTTCCGTACACAAAGCGGTGTCTGTCAGGGATGCCCACTCCATTTTTTAACTTCGTGATTGATGGGATAATGAGACAAACGCTGAGAGGACTCCAAAACCCTGGTGTTCAAATAGCCTGTGAAAAAAACCTTTTCACTCTTGAGTTCGCAGACGGCATCATTGAAGAGGAGAAAAAGGCGCAGGTGTTCTTGGATGAACTAACCTTTGGTATGCACTTTTCACCCACAAAGTGTAACATCATGCTCGTGAACGTGCAGTCACTGTACGCGCCACTTAAAATCCAGGGAGAGGTGTTGGAAGTTGTGAGTCACTGTACCACTTAAAATCCAGGGAGAGGTGTTGGAAGTTGTGGGGCGTTTTACGTATCTTGAAAGTTGTATTAGTTCTGATTGTACTGTGACAGTTGAGGTCGATGCACGAGTCTGCAAGGCCGGGGTCGCGATTGCTAACTTGGGACACCTATGCCCTTTTTTGTGGTTTTTTTCCTGAATCTCAAGGGATGTGTGTATCAAGCTACAGTGTGGGCTTTTGTTGCATGGCTGTGAGACTTGGCCTGCTCGAACTGCGGAACTGAGGCATCTTCAGGTGTTCGACAATCGTTGTCTCAGAACCATAGCTCGTGTGGTTTGGTCTCGGCGTGTCCGTAACGGGGCAACTAGAAAGCGAGTTTTCGGTTGTGCAGCGGGTACTTCCATTGAAGAATCTGTCCAGCACCAGAAGTTGTGTTGGTTGGGACATGTGTGGCGTATGCCGAACCATCATTTGCGTGCCCCACTCAGAGTGGCGTAAGCAGAGAGGTGGCCATTCCTTGACCTGGCAGAGGGGTATGAAGGAGATTACGAAACGTTCGGACGCTGTCGGTGCTGCTCGCCTTCCAGGATGGAGAATGCGTGATCCCCACTGCGCCCTGTTGGAGCTACCATAAGATCTGGCTGCTAACCGATGTCAGTGGCGTTCTTGTTGTCAGTTTCTATCCAGATTGCATGAGTGAATGTCTGGAAGTGTAGGCACTTCTGAATGGTCGCAATAAGGTAGCACTAAGTCTCTTCCTTGTCCACCTTTATTTTTTTCTTTACAACGACGCTTTCAAATGCGGCAGTGAATTATCGGTGTTGAACACTGATGTTATGCTGTCCATGATGATGATGAGGCGCAGATGCCTTATTAGAAATGAGCATGAATGAACCGCGGTCCTGAACGACACTGAAACCTGTATTCTTCAGAGTCGTTTATGGATGCTGTACCAGAATACCCTGCGCTAATCGAGGAACGACTCGTCTCGGAGTCATAGTTCGCACTCCACCGTATCCCTTCAATGTGTCTTCAAAACGACGTCCTTAGTAAGTACTTAAATGTCCCAAAAAATCGTATAAATTCACATGAACAATGAAAGAGCTAAAGGTGCGAATCTTTATATCACTTGTAGACAAAGTCTGATCACCCTTGTGCACACCTCAGATCACAGATGGTGTTCATACACCACGCTAGCTGTTGGAATTTAAATCTCCGCCCATCCTTCATGAGATATGCGAAACTAGTGATTCTTCTCAAGAATGTATATGCATATATTTGTGAGGAACGGTCTGGTGAGCAACGTTTGTACATTAAAGCTAATGCATTAATACTATGAATTCCCCGTATGAAGATCACCCTTGTCGTTCACAAAATCTATAGCTGCAGTAAAGGAAACACCGTCGGAAAGCCAGCACTTTACAAACCGGAGCTGGAACCAGGGACTTTCGTTTGGGTCACAACTTGTGTGCGATTCCATTCATATTATCCCCAGTATTGGCCTTCCGTCCAGTGAGGAGGCTATCTAAAGCTATGTTAATTCAACACAACTGATATAAACGCTTGCAAGTGACAGTTAAACTTATGAGTATGCTGCGGCATCATCAGGCAATATTTTAGTTCAAGGTCCTATTTTGTAACGATCACCAGAGGCTGAAGTCATGGCCATGTGAGTTTAGCTGTTCACTTCTTGTGAGTGCAGTCGTTAAGAGAGGTCATTCTGTTTGTCTGTTGAGGCGTATTTTTGTGGCAAACTTTCTTCCATAAGCAATCACATCAGAAGATATCTCTTCCGGTTGACCTTTCGAAATAGTGCCTCAATAGGGAGGACCAATTCACAGTTGTGTTTCTTCAAAGCGATAGAACTTTGCAGGAAGTGATATCTGGTGGATCTGTTCAAATGGCCTTTGAGAAGAACATAACAACGTTGTTCCCCCTTCAAAGACCACGTGCCGAAACTCACCAAAGGTTATCTCTCCTCTAGAAAGGACCTAGTCATTCGAAAATCTCACAAGCGGAAAACCCTAAGTGACCTCATCTGAAAGGTTGTCTTAATGGAAGGGGAAATTGTAGTATTTGTGTCGTGCAGGTTAAAATCATCATAAGAGATCTCCAATCGATTTGAGGAACGATATTGTCTCCGTTTTGGTGTAAGAGCACAAAAAGCCTCGCACACGAAGTTCGCCTCTGGGCCCTTGAATAGCGCCATGGGAACATTGAAAGTAGTTGGGGACTGGCGAGGAGTTCTCAAAAAGATTCTGATTTCAAAAATAATTTATGGGACAGAACTAGAGTGGTTTCCCTTGGGTGGTGGGTTGAGGTCGATGCACGAGTCTGCAAGGCCGGGGTCGCGATTGCTAACTTGGGACACCTATGCCCTTTTTTGTGGTTTTTTTCCTGAATCTCAAGGGATGTGTGTATCAAGCTACAGTGTGGGCTTTTGTTGCATGGCTGTGAGACTTGGCCTGCTCGAACTGCGGAACTGAGGCATCTTCAGGTGTTCGACAATCGTTGTCTCAGAACCATAGCTCGTGTGGTTTGGTCTCGGCGTGTCCGTAACGGGGCAACTAGAAAGCGAGTTTTCGGTTGTGCAGCGGGTACTTCCATTGAAGAATCTGTCCAGCACCAGAAGTTGTGTTGGTTGGGACATGTGTGGCGTATGCCGAACCATCATTTGCGTGCCCCACTCAGAGTGGCGTAAGCAGAGAGGTGGCCATTCCTTGACCTGGCAGAGGGGTATGAAGGAGATTACGAAACGTTCGGACGCTGTCGGTGCTGCTCGCCTTCCAGGATGGAGAATGCGTGATCCCCACTGCGCCCTGTTGGAGCTACCATAAGATCTGGCTGCTAACCGATGTCAGTGGCGTTCTTGTTGTCAGTTTCTATCCAGATTGCATGAGTGAATGTCTGGAAGTGTAGGCACTTCTGAATGGTCGCAATAAGGTAGCACTAAGTCTCTTCCTTGTCCACCTTTATTTTTTTCTTTACAACGACGCTTTCAAATGCGGCAGTGAATTATCGGTGTTGAACACTGATGTTATGCTGTCCATGATGATGATGAGGCGCAGATGCCTTATTAGAAATGAGCATGAATGAACCGCGGTCCTGAACGACACTGAAACCTGTATTCTTCAGAGTCGTTTATGGATGCTGTACCAGAATACCCTGCGCTAATCGAGGAACGACTCGTCTCGGAGTCATAGTTCGCACTCCACCGTATCCCTTCAATGTGTCTTCAAAACGACGTCCTTAGTAAGTACTTAAATGTCCCAAAAAATCGTATAAATTCACATGAACAATGAAAGAGCTAAAGGTGCGAATCTTTATATCACTTGTAGACAAAGTCTGATCACCCTTGTGCACACCTCAGATCACAGATGGTGTTCATACACCACGCTAGCTGTTGGAATTTAAATCTCCGCCCATCCTTCATGAGATATGCGAAACTAGTGATTCTTCTCAAGAATGTATATGCATATATTTGTGAGGAACGGTCTGGTGAGCAACGTTTGTACATTAAAGCTAATGCATTAATACTATGAATTCCCCGTATGAAGATCACCCTTGTCGTTCACAAAATCTATAGCTGCAGTAAAGGAAACACCGTCGGAAAGCCAGCACTTTACAAACCGGAGCTGGAACCAGGGACTTTCGTTTGGGTCACAACTTGTGTGCGATTCCATTCATATTATCCCCAGTATTGGCCTTCCGTCCAGTGAGGAGGCTATCTAAAGCTATGTTAATTCAACACAACTGATATAAACGCTTGCAAGTGACAGTTAAACTTATGAGTATGCTGCGGCATCATCAGGCAATATTTTAGTTCAAGGTCCTATTTTGTAACGATCACCAGAGGCTGAAGTCATGGCCATGTGAGTTTAGCTGTTCACTTCTTGTGAGTGCAGTCGTTAAGAGAGGTCATTCTGTTTGTCTGTTGAGGCGTATTTTTGTGGCAAACTTTCTTCCATAAGCAATCACATCAGAAGATATCTCTTCCGGTTGACCTTTCGAAATAGTGCCTCAATAGGGAGGACCAATTCACAGTTGTGTTTCTTCAAAGCGATAGAACTTTGCAGGAAGTGATATCTGGTGGATCTGTTCAAATGGCCTTTGAGAAGAACATAACAACGTTGTTCCCCCTTCAAAGACCACGTGCCGAAACTCACCAAAGGTTATCTCTCCTCTAGAAAGGACCTAGTCATTCGAAAATCTCACAAGCGGAAAACCCTAAGTGACCTCATCTGAAAGGTTGTCTTAATGGAAGGGGAAATTGTAGTATTTGTGTCGTGCAGGTTAAAATCATCATAAGAGATCTCCAATCGATTTGAGGAACGATATTGTCTCCGTTTTGGTGTAAGAGCACAAAAAGCCTCGCACACGAAGTTCGCCTCTGGGCCCTTGAATAGCGCCATGGGAACATTGAAAGTAGTTGGGGACTGGCGAGGAGTTCTCAAAAAGATTCTGATTTCAAAAATAATTTATGGGACAGAACTAGAGTGGTTTCCCTTGGGTGGTGGGTCTTTTAGGGGGAACGATTACCGTCTTGGATATTTGTAATGAACTACCAGCTAGTTTAGTTTATCAGAATGGCGGTTTGACTTGTCACGCCCATAACTTCCAGGCGGGTGCTATTGCTTTATTCCACATGACACTCCCCACGTATCTTTGCTTGCTCGAATGAATCTGTGGATCGTAGCTCTCAATTGTATGTGAATACGCTTTTTGTTGCCAGAGGACTTCTGCTGTTACCATAGCACATTTGTCAGTGGGTCTCTTATTGCGTGCAGCCAGGCTTTTAGTTTGTTGATCCGAGTTGATCCTTGACAAGACCCTCATAGTTGCACAGTTTCCCAATATAGTGAGCAGTAGTCAATAATGGCCGACCCGATTCGCAATGAGTTGGCACCACTTTCTCCGATAATGAACAAAGTTTAGAGACCTCCACAAATACACTCATTTGTACACCAGTGTGGTTTCGACGGCAGACTCAGCTGAATCCGTCGTTATGATATTCCTTATGTGGCACATTCAGTTAAAGAATGTCATGAAAAACAGATTCAGCTGAGTCTACCGTTAGAACCGAATCGGTGTGCAAATGAACGTGATTCATCGTCATCACTCATCATGGACAGCATAACATCAATGTTCAACACTGATGCTTCGCTTCTCTACAGCCACAATTTATTTGAAAGCCTTGTGGTGAAGGAAAGAATAAGGGTGAATAGGAAAGGGACTTAGTGTTACCTTACTACAATCATTCAGAGGTGCCTACACTTCCAGACACTCATTCAGGCAATCCGGATAGAAACTGACAACGAGAATGCTACTGACATCGATTGGCAGTCATATCTTGCAGTGTCTCCATCCAGGCGCAATGGGGGTCACGCGGTCCGCATTCTGGAAGGCGAGTAGCACTGATAGCCCCCGGAAGTTTCATGATTTCTTTCGTACCCCTCTGCCAGGTCAAGGGTTGGCCACCTCTCCGCTTCCACCACTCTGAATTGGGCAAGGAAAACAGCAATCTCTTCGATAAACGATGGTTCTACATACGCAATAATTGACCTAACCAACGCAGCTTCTGGTACTGGACACTTCAATGGAGGTTCCTGTTTCACAACCGAAAACTTGTTTTCTAATTACGTGGTTACGGATTCGCTAACACCAAACCACATCAGCTATGGTTTTGAGATAACGATTGTCGAACATCTGAAGACGTCTCAGTTCCGCTATTCGAGCAGGCCAGGTCTCACAGCCATGCAACAAAACAGCTCGCACTGTAGCCTGATACATGTCCCTTTATATTCAGGGCCTTGACGCCATAGATTTCTCAAATTATACACGTGACCCGATCCTTGCATATTCGTGCATTGACCTCATCTGTCATAATACAATCAGAATCAATACAACTTCCAAGGTACTTAAAACGCCTTACAGCTTCGAGTGCCTCCCCCTGGATTTTAGTGACTGCATGTCCAGGATCATGATCTTACACTTTGTGGGTGCAAGGTGCATACCAAACAACCGGATGACTTTGGTTAGTTCACCCAAAAACATCTGCACTTTCTTCTCTTCGAAGTCGAGAACGATGTCATCTGCATGTTCCAAATCGACAAGGTTTTCTTCACAGGCTATTTGAACACCGTGGTTTTTAATGGTCTTCCGGCGTGGGGACTTCACCTTTCTGATGTGCTCCATGAAGTACCCATGGACTGTCGGAGAGAGCAACGTTGTGAGTAGTCTCCTTAAAGTAGTTTTATTGTCTTTACTTTGGCATATCCAAACATACCTACGGATAGGAATTCTGACTCACATTTGATAGGGTGATGTGCTTTTGCAGAAATAGTCTCTATCCCTACATAATGCTATCGGGTTTGTTCAGCAAAGCTACCTTTGGCAATTTCTGGTGGAGTCCTGATGTACTTTGGAATTCCAATGTTACCAACTCTCCGAATCCCTGTTTCAGAATCATTGAACTCGATGTCAGCATCACTCAGAGTAGGAATACATAGTTGAATATTCAAGGTGCAAATTCATTTCCTTTCTTGACATTTAGTATCAGGCAACGCATGTGATCATAGGACGAACTGATGATGTTCTGAAGAGGGCAATCTTCCATCGGAGGGATCGCGCACTAAATCATGCCTTTTATGTAGTGATGTCATGTATTTCCCGAAGGGGTCTGTTGAGTAAACTAAATAATAATAAATGAATAGTCGTTCAGCTGTAACACTCTTTTGGTGCCTAGCTGCCATGCCTCCCGAGGGAAGCACGAGACCTAGGATACTACCAGGTTTTCCAAGCCTAAACAGGGGAAGTCGAGAGGCAGATGTTGCCAAACGAACCGCAGAGGGGACTATCAGCGGGTATTCAATCAAACAGAGACGCTTCCGTTCGGTCGCTCAATACAATACCCACCCCAGCATATTCAGATTCAGCGGTCTCTGCATCACCAGAGGTGCGCAGCCGGCACGTGGAAGAGAACGAGGGGGCAGTCGGTTCGGTCACAGTACTTGCGTCCTGCATCCTTGTTTCTGACAGAACATAGATCAATGTATAGGGAATCCGGCGTACTTGCAAGAGCCACCTGTTGACCCGCTTGCTTCAGTGTGCGAACAATGAAGGCAGCTAAGCAGACAGGCTTTCGGGGTTTGAGAAGTGTGAACTGAACTCGCATGTACAGAAGCTGCAGCTAAGTGTGATCTAGGGCGAGCAAAACGGTCAGTCTTAGTGCTGGGACCTACGGAGAAAGTGTTCGAATTAGGGTGGGGGAAGGGTGGAAGAGAGAATGTGTGAAAATGTAAGGTGGGAGGCGTCAGTAGTAGCATGTTTTCGCTTACCCCCTCTTGTGTGCAGCAAGTAAGGCGACCCGGTTGATGGCACCACGCGACAGCCGCTGTGGCATGAGAGTTTGCTGTAAATGTCACGGTTGAATAGCATTCATGATTACCGTTCTTTGCCCCGTTTAAACAAGATGATTAAATATCTCAACCAAAAACAAGTCGGCAGTTCGATGTTTCCAACTAACCCGTCCGTTTTTGTTTCGGACTGGATTGCCAAGCATACATAATTGTATAACCCATTGACTGTGAGTTGCACGCCAGGCGTATGACAAAATGGTGTCAAAGCTGCAGGTCTATACCTCGGTATACGCTGTTTCGATGCTACCTGTGAATTAGTGACGGCTATATATTGGGCGAGATGGCGCAGTGATTAGAGCGCGAATTTACTGACCGGAAGGTCCGTGGTTCGAATCCTACCTCTGCCTCTCGACTTCCCCTGTCTAGGCTTGGGCAACTTGGAAGTGTCCCAGCCCTTGTGCTCCCCTCTGGTGGCATGGCAGTTAGGCACCGAAAGGGTGCTACAGCTGTTTTTAACGGGTTATGAAGCGACTGCACTCATTGTGTGGATAGATTGTCCGAAGCATGATAAGCAGTTAGGCCCGAAAGGGTGCTACAGCTGTTTTTAACGGGTTATGAAGCGACTGCACTCATTGTGTGGATAGATTGTCCGAAGCATGATAACCTATGTAAAAATGAGCAAATTCAAATGACCGCTGTTTCAATCGTCTGCGAGAGTGTACTGGCATCAGTATTTTGTGTTGAATTGACGGCAAATTGTTGTGAACGGCTGGAGATGCGCTAAACCAACCAGAGTCACTCATCAGCCCGTACGACACTTGTTTTTGCTTTTCCCCCAGGCTACCATTTGTGTAGTCTCCAGTAGCTAATGAAGATCGATGCTCCCATGTGACCGCATGATATACAGTTTACCGAGAATCTATTCATCAGGCACAGAGTTGTGAAAAAGAATGCTACCTGTATGGCGGCACCAGGTTTTCGGTTGCTTTGTCATCTGATGAATTACCGATATTGAGCATATTTTAGCATAACACAACCGAACACGATCACATCATCTGGAGACTTCTTGTCGCTGGTCATCCTCGGCCTTTCATTCATCTTTACTGTACACTGCTTTTTCGTGATAACCGAGTTTCCTTTGTATTCATTGCAACAGAGGTGGCCCTACCATATCCACTGCTTAGGATCTCTCTTGCAGACAGTTAAGGTGCTCCAAGTTCTACCTTTCATGACTGTACCGCAACAAGCCTTATTAGATTCATTTGATTTATTTCTATGCCATTTGTTTTCCACTCCATAGGTCGCGGAATTTACTACACAGTTTCAGGGGTCGCTACTCCAATGAGTTGTGGCCATTGGTTCACAAGGCCTTCTCACAGTATCTGAAGCCACTTCAATACACGGAATACAAGTAGGGACAAACAAACAGTCATCATATGCATCACTTTACCGGTTTTTATCTCGATTGCTCTATCCCTGTTGTTTCTAAACGCATTTAGGCTAACTGTTTCGATTTCGGTTCAGACATGATATTCCTCCTTCCGCACATTCCTGCCCCATAGTGTGACCAGAGATAAAATGACTTGTGCACATTAAAGACTGTGACTGTTTCACAAGCTTTCTTTTGATTTGATTCGATCAATGGTATTAGTAACATTTTATCGGATGATTTAGGACTGGTCAGTCGCCCCTCAAAGAGATATTCTCGCTACGTTCTTTATAGTTCCTCACGGATTTTTATGGTACGTAATAATTCACGGCCACCTGTTTGCTTATGCTTGTTTCGTGGTCTTCGCTAACCATACGATGTCCTTGATTCCCCAACCTATTGGACTTTCCGGGATTTTATACGCACGTGTCTTCCGTTTGTCGGAGAAGTTGTTTTCCATCCCCATCAGACGAGACTAGACCTTACCATGCTGTGGTGTTTTGTGTACCTCCGTGACACACTGAGCTGGGGTTGTCCGTGCGAAACTCGCAGGGCCTCAATCTAGGTTGGTTTATCGTTATAGATGTGACCAATATAGTCTCCTGGTTCAGGGTTCGAACATATATAACGACTAGAAAAATGTAACGCACTGGCGTTTCTCGCCAAACACCACTTCCTTTGGTCGAGGACCTTAGTCGTCCAGATTTGGACATTGTATCAGTATCCCAATCCGCGTACAGCCACGATCCCCACAATTAAAAGTGCTTATACTGCAATGAATCACTGGTGCGCTGATGGTGTTTGATTCTCCAGATTGATGTGGCTCCGACTGATAGAATCGTGATTTCGACAAGTTTATTATGGAGTATCTCAGTCGCTCTATATTCTCAAGTCGAACCTCACTTGATCCTTGTAGGTTGTAGGTGGATTTGGTCCCACTCATTGAATCGTCATTTTTATTTACTAAACATACAGCGTTCAATCTATGCAGCAGGTTAGGTGTTTATCGGTAAAACTTACACAAGGGAATGGAAACACAACTGGACGGGCATAGTTGGGTTGGTTTTGCATTTGGTTGGGAAAAGCTGAGGGAATAAAGGTTGTTTGTCTCTTGTTTTTTTCGGAGATTACTGGCATGGAAAAATGACTGTTTCCTGACCAAACGACTTTCCGGTTAAATCACAGTGGCTTGCAGAAACGTGGGTAACGCCAGCGTTCGCCGCTGAGTTTTGATCTGCAAGTTGGGGTACGAAATCGTTTAGTCGAAAGGTGGTTTGAATTTTGTTATTCAAATTATATTGAGGCTTTCCTCGATCGAATTAGGTCCGCGAGGGTGAGAAGGAGTCGGTGGCTCGAAAACACGCTCTAAGGAACGGGAGAGGGGTGAATGTTCGGCGCCTTATGGTAGCTGGATATCGCTAGCGTCGGCGCTTGGACGGCTTCGAAGAGGATCAGTGTGCCGAAGTCGGTAGGCGTTTAGCTGGCTGATGGGAATAGGTGTTCGGGTCAGTCTTTGTACGTTCTCCGTACTGATGTCGAACCAACGAGATTCCAGCCAAAAGTCAATGTGTCCACGTTTTCTGAAATAAAATATGGGGGAAAATGAGCATTTTTAGCTGTTGCTTCTCGCGCTCAAGTCCTCGACGTTCATGTCGGTAGGTACACTTATTTATTTTGTGGTCGACGGCTAGTTTGTCAAGAAAACTTAAACCGTTGTAACGCTTAAGACCTAGGAGTAAGTCATTTATAAGGCCTATGTTTAGACTTCATCCCGATGTTTCGGTCGTTCTCGTGTGGAACTGAGCAATCTGGTGACGTTTGTGAATCGTTAATCGGCTGGCTGCCGGAAATGAGTTGGAGTCATGAAATTTTCCTACCGAAAAAAGTAACCAGACTGCACTGAAAAACGCCTGTCGTGCGGGCCTTTATTAGACTCTCTTGGTTCTCTCAGTCCGTATTCACTTTACAACATGTCGGTTAGCGCATTCGGTCCCTGAATGCATGACTCATTTAATCCGTGCCAAACCCAGAAACAGCATTTTGCATGCTCAGGTCACACGAAACGTCAAAAGGTCAATCCACACCAAACGCGAAGAAAAGCACACTCCAGAGGATGCATCGTCCTTCGTTCCTAGTCAATAAAAGACGATGTTCTCGCGTATCTAGTTTAGATGTTACTGGGTGTCGAATTCTAGTTTTACTGATAAGTTAAGGGTGCTCGGGAAGAGTTGAATAACCCAGATATTGCCTTAGTATTTTCTGTGTCTAGATACTCGGTAATGAACACTGTCAACCGGACATTTTTGGTCCCAGTGTTCCTTGCCAAATATTTAAAAAAACAGAACCACTGTTTTCAATCCCTCCATTGTATTACGGATTTTATCCCTGCCTTTTCATCTCAGTTCACTTTAGTTGGTACGTTAGTTCCAGCTGCAACAGTTTTGATCATCGGAGGTTGGGAAAGCAGCAGAGATATAGTCAGGTTTTAGAGATGGATCGATCTAACAGCTTGAAGAAGGTGCGCATCTACTCCCGTTTTTTATCCGGGTGGTGTGTGGACGACTCTAACAATCGAATATTTGTTGACCGTGATAAACCAAGGTATTTTATGTTGAATTTTTATTTTTCTGATTTCCTTTCATAGGAAAATTAAGGGCGTGTATAAGTGTAGTATCCGAGCGTTGTGTACAAGTGTCTGGTATGGTCGATCATTTTCTCCTCTAACAGAAATGATAATTTCAACCATAGCGAATATAGCGAGCCTGTTGTGGTTTCCTTCTCGATAAAACAAGTATCGAGTTGAGTGGCGCCCTTTGAAATCGCATATTTCGTTGCTTGCCAGGGGTTGGTGCATGCTTCGTAGGAGACTACGAAACCCCACTCTTGCCTTTACAAAGCGATTTTTCCCTAACCAGCTAAATTGTTGAATGGCATCTTGAAAATCTGCCGTAACTTGCTTTCGGAAACCTCTTAACTAGTTTATCCCAGAGAATTGATTTTCATACATCCTTCGCAACATCAGTTATCAGAGATTTTATATGTAGTACTGATGGCGTGGGAGAAATACCTTGACACCTTGAATATCCATCAAAATGAACCAAAGGTAGCGTTAGGCTGAAGAATACCTCAGGGATTTCTTATTCATACCTCACGTTCATACCAAATGATTTGCAGACGAGTACTGTCACGCTGAGTTACTAAATTAGCCACGGACGTGCTATCGCAACTGGACAAGAAATACTACTGAAGCAATGTTCCAAGACCGTACACAGCCCATATCTCAAACCAATCAGCTAGAGCAGCTTTGTTGAAAGGGACTCTACGCTCTAACACGTACGAAGAAAGTCCATTAACCCCTGCACCCTAGAACACGAATAGCACTGATCAAGAAAGGAATCTTGCGCCTATCGTTTAAGGGCGACCACAATGCTAACCACATCAGATAAACCAAAGTCCGCTCCAAACTACTTTTCTAGCCGTTCGTTGTATCTGGTCTCTGCACCCAGAAGAATTTTTTCAGACGAAATTCAGGGGTATGCACCGCGCAGACCTGTCAATTCGCTCGCGATCGCACCAGAACGGGTAGAACGGATCGGTGCATTTCCCATTGAATTTTCCCAAGAGGTACCAAGACCCATGGAGTTGGCAGGTGACAGCCCACCATCAGTAGTTTCATTGGGGTCATCAATCACGCCATCTCCGAAACAGTCATCATCATCAAAGACAGCAACGTCAGTGTTGACACTGATGCTTCACTGCCGAAACAGGTCACACAATCGACCCTTCTGGAGCTCCCGTGGTTCTGTGCCCAACCTGTTTTGCAACATCTCGATTGCGATTAAGACGACAGCACATTTAGTTGAAGGAAATTGTAAGCGGGGGATTCAACTGAGTTTCCCGTTATTACCCACTTCGTTTGCTGATTAGCGTGTTTAGCAGTCTACGCGCAATTTCCTTCCAATTTGGGCATAAGCTTGACGGAAACTTGAGGAGTGTACTTACTTAATGAGTCCGAAGAAGGGTGAGATCGGCTGTGGGGCTTTCAGCAGCCTAACGAGTAGTGTTCCGTCTAGACAAAACCCGAAGTTGTTTGCTCTGTGAGGCGAACTTAATCACAGCGCAACAACTAACAGTGGCGATCTGCTTAC
Source organism: Opisthorchis viverrini (assembly GCF_000715545.1). Lineage (NCBI taxonomy): Eukaryota > Metazoa > Platyhelminthes > Trematoda > Opisthorchiida > Opisthorchiidae > Opisthorchis > Opisthorchis viverrini. Next base: position 4,957,614 of record NW_008751658.1, on the reverse strand, counting down.
TCTGGAACTACCTTCTGTCACAAGGCCTTGTGTGATCTTCAATATTTAGCGTATGTTACTCCACCTGCTGCCCATGAAGTACTGTTTTACGTTTGCACCTGGTAATAAAACTCACTTTGGTACAGGTTGTAAACAGTTATAGACAAATTTCTTGGCTGGCTTTGAAAACATGTGGAGTTTCTTGAAATCGATGTAGTGTGGCTTGTGTGGGTCACCCTGGTGACCAGTTGGCTTGGGCTTTTCTTCATCTGTTGTCGTCTCAGTCAAAATCTTGTAGGTTGCTTCCGCCAGTTTTGCGTCTGGGCAGTTGCCTGTCATCCTGTTTTGGAAAGAAGATAAACAGCTATCCTCATCATACGTGATAGTTATCGGCAGAATGGCATTGCGCAACAAATTATGGTTCCATACTTACAGTAAGTAGTTGAGCGCACCAATGCTCCACAGGTCCGAGAATACTGATAGGGGCTCTCCTTGGGACACTTCCGGTGCTAAAGAGCGAGGAGAACATCTGTATCAGATTCTGTTATCGACCGTATTCAAAATGAAATGGACACAAATTTACGGCATGATTAGCATAGGATAGATAGTAAACGCTCTATGTTCCTTAACGTTGTTTCTTAGAAAATAATGTTCGTGTGTAACTGCTGTAATCTTGTCGACAGAAATATGAAATGTTCGGTACAGTGGTTCTCAATCTCATTTCTGCCAATTCGGTCGTTTCTTATTTCACTATCCCGGAGTTTCATTTGACAGTTAAAAATGCTCTTGCAGAAGAGTCACGTACCCACATTTATCAAGTGACTGTATCTCATGCTCAGTGGTCCAGGGACGCACTGTTGTTATACTCACGGAACGTGCCATACTATTGCTGATTCTAACCCCTTCCTGTCGATCAAACCATCACTAAATCCACAAATACCGAATGATTAATATTAGACCCGACTGAACCATCTTATTTTAGTTTCGGTAATCAACCAGGTAACTCGTTGGGTACCAACTATTCTCATCCGGCCGGTCTAACCGGCCGAGCACTTCTCTTCAACTGAGAAAGACGCTCAGACAACAAACTGGGCCGATTCCGAAAGCAAGGGGGCAACTCACACTGAGTATTCGCATATTAGCTGAACTGTGTAAGCTGCTGGATAATGTTCGGTTCTGCTGAAAAAAAGAAACATCGTTGGTGCTGCTCCTAGTCGTTCAGCTGTAACACTCTTGCGGTGCCTAGCTGTCATGCCACCCGAGGATTGAGATACTACCATGCGGCTCAAGCCTAGGCAAGAGCGTTCGAATTGCGGGGGTTATTTTACAACAACAGACCTTTCGGTCGATAAGTTCGCGTCCTAACAACTGAATCATAGAGTTGGGTTGATGAAATATGGTACCTCAATAGACTGAGCACTGAAAAACAACATTATTCGAGGGAGATACGGTTACTTAGTTAGTTGCCAGAAGATATTCTATCGATATGACGTATGTAGCTGCCAGTCTGCGTTTGAGTTTCACTCTTGCCATCAAGCTCCATTTGAAAGAAAAACCGACCAGTCTTACTAGTGTTTTCCGTGCGGACGCATTCATGTGCTCTTGCATGATATCGCATGTCGAACATACAGGACAATTGTCAGAGAGAGTACGAGAACACAATCCGATCTCCCTGAATGGTGGTTTGAGGAAACAACTCAAATACGATTGCACCGAAACCGGCCACATCATTGGCGCCTCCTACGAGTGCCACTAAACAGATTTAGGTCGATAGGATTCAGACAATTGTCGATCGCAGAGGCCATCGACATCCGGCAGACCCGCAGATCTGTTCTCAATAGGAACTTACACGACCTTTGAAGTTGATTCGTCCCACGAGCAATTTCCCCTCGCAAACTGGCTCGACACTGATGTAATTCATTTGGCTCCGTGACCCATTGACCTTTGTTTCCCCTTCAATCTTTCTCACCTGCACCTATGATTTCGTCCAGCTATACACGTGACACCTATTGAGTATTACCTAAATTTTAGTGTATTAGCCACGAAGACCAATCACAGAAGACAAGCTTTGCCCGCTACCTCCAGTATCCTCATAGACAGCATAACGTCAGTGTTCAAAACTGGTGCTTCGCTCCCGCTACCTTCTCAACATGAATGAATGGCTTTGCCTAACGAGGTTTAGTGCTTAAGGAAGTTCATGTCTGAAGTTTTAGGCCACTGGCTGCATTAATTTGTCTAGTGGCAGCCGATCATATTTGACTACAGTCGGCCGTTGGGCAGTGCATTTTATGAAGGTCATTGTCAAGGATGATTGAAGGGGCTGGCACGATATAAAGAGAAAAGTCTTCTGCTAGTGTATGCAGTGGTTTTGTTGGCACTCCATTCAACGGTCGATTTCTGCCAGAGCTTGCAAGTGTTAAGAAACTGAAGTTGCGAAATGGATGCTTGAGTTCGTACACATTCGGAGAGAACTGTCATACTGTATATAGATTCCTACTTTATTGGTTCAACGATTTGAGTAGGATACGTTGACTGCGGCGACTCATTTAGCGAAGTCACACGATCTTCGTCTCTAGAGGCCGAGATTTTTGCGTGCAATGAGCTGTTTTGCCGAGGCTTTCACCTTGGTCATTCTCTTACATTTATTCAACAGTTTGATCTTTGTTTCTGCTAAACCTTTTACACTCACTATGTTTGCAGGGTCCTTGATGGACCGATAACATCTCACTGCGAATAATTAATTATTAAACACACTTGTTTACACCGAACTCACCTGTAAACTCCGGTTCCCCATTGATTTCCTCATTACTACCTCCAAATCCTGTAAGAACAATATCTGGTAGTGTAGAACTACGTCTTGCGGCCAAAATGTGTCTCGGAATAATCGCTCCATGGGGTCGTCCAAATAATTTGGAATAGAGCCAACGTAGTGCCATCAGCAGCTGTTGTGTCCATCGCATGATAGAAAATTCAGTATATTCTGTTCGGCTAACCAACACGTCGAATAATTGACCTCCGGGGATCCAGTATGAAACGCTCACCCCAATCGATGGTTTAACAGCATCGTTTGTCAACCAGGCTAATGATGCACCACAGGGCAACAAGTGTCTGGCAGCGGTGAACAAGTATGAGTTATCAATACCACTAAAGTAGTCATCGACAGAGGCAAACATCCCTCCACTGGATGTATTCAGTCCGGTCATAAGGATCGCTTCCTTTCGTGCCCTTTGTTCAGTACATTCATCATCGCCTGAAATTTCAGTGATTCGTAGGAATAGTCTTGGAGGCAGAATCAGCTGGTCTTGCGCAGCTTCTCCTCGATCGGTAAGCATTGGATTGGTTCTGGCGACCAGCATCTTGGAAAACTTACCACTATTCAGGGTAAGCACAAGAGAAATATTGGGGATGAAGGACAGTCAATATGGGGATTGAGTGGTATAAATGAAGGATTGTGTCAAGTGCACTCTCACCATTGCTACCGGCCTCTCTGAGAAAGGTCACCACCACTTGCTTTGGCAAGTAGTGATGTAAGTTCACCGAGGCGCATTCCTAGTGAGTCTAATATATTTCGCGAGGTATGGCCGACCGATTCCGCAAACTTAGCGCGGGAAAACGGGTGCCGATGGCTGTGTGCTTTGGGCAACCGCTCATGCATCGTCTTTTGGTCGTATGAATGCTACGTTTATATGACCAGGAAATCGTGGAAGTGAACCAATAGGCAACATTAAGGCAGCAACTATAGAGCGTTGCTAGGGATTTCGTAACGGTGTCATGTATGCCACTAACTTAACTAATACACTCGAATGCTTTTCAACCGGGAGAACAAATATACAAGCTATTTTCCTAAGTGGAGTTTGCGCCAATTGGGTATGAGGTACTGCAAGGATCGAAGTGTGTTCGAACGACACGACACCTGATTGAGAACTTCAATCAAGGAGACCGTATTCTTTTTCGAAAAAGTTCGGTGACAATCGGTAGATTTATTGCTGCGCAACGTTGCACTTGACACAAAAGCTTCATCAAACCAAGTGACTAAGTCCCGAGGTTGGGCATTCCCTTTACCTCCAAGGGGAAAGGGGTCTTCAACCACCGACAGCACCTGCTCAAACTGCTCGAAGAAGTGACGCGTGCCCCTTTGAAGCCGCATCAAAGAATGGATATCACGAGGAACTACCTGATACCAAAGCTGACATATTCGATGGTGCTCGGCCAAGTCCACAGGAACACGCTAAAAAGATTGGACAACTACATCAGGCAATATATTCGTGGCTGGCTACGTCTACCGAAGGACACCCCAATCAGCTACATCCAACGCCGGTAACAACATGGGGGACTTGGTATCCCAAGTCTGAGTACAACAATCCCGATGCAGCGGAAAACGCCTATGGAAAAGCTCCTTTCCTATCAGTGCCGAGTACTACGCAATGTGGTCAACGATTCCGCATTCGGCAAAATTGTTCGGGATCTCAGCCTTCCGATCCGAGTCCATGGAGCATGCGTAAACACCAAGGAGGAGTTGGTGGCTGCTTGGGGTGAAAGTCTGCACAACAGCGCTGACGGTCGCGGTTTACGAGAGTTGGTCACTTCGTTTCTCTCGAATCGATGGCTCGTATTCCCAGAACGAGTGTTTCCACGGATATTTATCCGGCGTATCCAGCTCCGATGCAACCTGCTTAGGAATTAGAAGCGCTCGGTATGGTCATGGTGGCCAGACGATCTTATGTCGTGGAAACTGTGGCCAACCGGAGAGTTCGGTGCATATTTTGCAATCCTGCTGGATCAC
>NW_008751658.1:4831899-4952223 GCF_000715545.1 Opisthorchis viverrini | reverse complement strand
CATTTTTGCCATTTAATCTCACACCAGACCCAGTATGACGGTCACTTTGTGCCTGATGTGCGAGTCTTGACTGTGCTAGCGCACACTGCGCCTTGAAGAGCATTCACGATTGTTTGTCCTTTCTTTGGTTGTTGGTCCTTAGACGCGTGTTCCCATACCAAAATCTTTACATACTTTGGGATTCACCTCATCAGACTGGCACTGCCCTTGGCATGATCTCGAATGAGACGTTTCTCTCTTTTCTCCCATATTCTCCTGTTACTCTTTCGCATTCATCGCTTGCACTCACTTTTTATGTTTGTGACCATGCTCTTCAAAAGTAAATGATAATAAGGCGGAAGGAGAACCAATCAGTCAAATCAAGCTAACTCTCTGTTGGGTTTCGGCCGAGGGATTTTGGTGTGTTAGGGTGGGTGAACAAGTGTTGGGCCGATGGGGAAACCTACATGTGTTTTGGTCCGGTCTAGGGTCTGGTTCTTCTGGTTCGGTCCATTTGATGGTCCCTCTTGAATGTCGTTTGATATTTCTGTCCGTCTGTGTGGGTGAGCTGGTGCTAAGATAGTTGTGTAAGAGGGATGCTGTGACCTTTGGTCGGGTTGGGATTTCCGCTCCCCACCCCCCAGTTTTTGCTAATGATTCTAGGTGGAGCGCAAGGAAAGCAGTCTTGAATAAAGCGAGTTGACACGTGGCTATGTGGTTGTCAGCCAGCCTTTCTAATCACACGTCACTTTTTATGATTTCACCATTGTGAAAAATGACACGGACCTTGTGTTGCACACAAGCATGGTGTGATTATTTAATGTAAACTAAAGTGTAAGGTAATACCGCTCTCCAGGTTTGGATTAACGACAGGGACTCCGCTGGTTAAATGCGTGTCGGTTAGTTATCGTAAGGGTCGAAGAGCATTGGAGGGATCGAGTCATTCGTGTCCGACTGGTTCATGGCGGTTTGAATGCAAAGGGTTGAATGATAACGCAAGATAGGGCTGTGATGGAGTTGAGATAGCTTTTGGTTGACTAAATTAGGGGCCAAGCTAAAATGTGCAATCATACGATTTGTTCGAGCCTTTCGTACCGCGCGCCATTTAGTATACATCTATCTATCTTCACTGTATATGTGTTAATTCCCCCGGCTAGCCATCAGCCTGAGCTTCGTCAAAGTTCCGTTCGAATGACCAAAAAATGTTCATCTACTTTCCCCAGACGTACATCCATTTTTCAGAAACAATACGGCGACAAAAGCCATCATGTTTTTAGTGCTTATAGGTTTCACAGCATTCTAACAAACCAACCTTGCTTGAGTCCTTAGTCGATTGCTTTGTGACGCGTTAAGTGAACTTGATGATATGTGAGAAAGCGTGGATTGAGCGTAAAAATGCCGATTCCAATTCACTGAACCATGTAGAACTAGATACGCAACGTCGATGGGTCCCAAGTTAACCCGGCTCGGAGGAGCTAAGCATCTGTGCGCTCTGTGCAACATATGCATTGCCCCAGATTAGTAGGAAGAAGATCCAGTCACTACGGGACATTTCTGAGAGTCTCGCCAAAGCGTCTTCACAATATCTGAACTAACCAACGTCCGTCTCGTGTATGAACAAGGGGAACCGAGTAACAACTTGGGCTATTAATTCTATAAGTATATTCACATTCGGTGATCATCAATTTCAGACATGCCTGACTACCGAATTTGTACTCAGCCGGTTTGAAAGCAAAGAGTGAACGGACGGGTGAAGCGCCTGGCGACTTCACCCAGCACACTGCGCAAGGCCAATCAGTATGCCATGGCTATAATGAGCGCGATAAAATGTAAGCTGTACGTTTGGTCAACCGCCTAGTCTGTACACGTTGTCACTGAATTCCTCATGCCCTATTACGACCGAGGAGTTTTATCAAGCTTACCTGGTCACATCGGAATGTGCATAGTCCATTAAAATGTCCTCTTTATTCGCACTTTCTTGATAATACGCTTGTACATACTAAAACATATTTTTATAATAGGCAGCAGCACCACCAAAACACGCCTAGCTGAAAAACCGTCCATCAAGACCCGATTTGTTCCCGCTTGGATTGCCAACCGTTATGAATCAGTGGCATTCTAATTTGTAGTGACGGCTTGTTGTGAAATGCCACCACTGGTTAAATCACTCCAATTCTTTGGTTATAATGAAAACACCTTTGATCGTGACAAGGAAACAGGCAAAATAACAGGACATGGTCGTAGGCTAATTGTCCTGATCAAACCCTGAGTGCGCACCAGTTGGAATCTAATTCATCGCCACAGTCAAAGTAATAGTAATCCAAATGAGTGCCCAGTCGACTTGCTCCTGATTCAATAGGAGTTTGTGCACCATGGATCAAGGCTTCATGAATCTGGGCACTCCATAAACCCGATGATAGTGTGCGGGTTGATAGCGTTTGTTTTCACCAACGCTTACCAATCACCTCCATTCTAAAGTACTGTTTATAAGATTTTCCACTGGTCCCTGAAGTAAACGTCTATGAGCACAGTAGTAAGATGTCCGCACTAAGACGTGAGTGACTTAACAGTTTAAGAAAATACCAGGTCGCGTTCGTCTGGATGCGTCTGAATAACCATGGGAACCGCTATAAACGCATAGTGAGCAGTCGTGTGAAGGCTGGACGACATGTTTGGTTACATTCCTGGCGAGCTGGGCACGTGTCATGGTTAATGCAAGGCATTGCCTCCCTCCTAGCTGATGGGAATACAGGCCAAGAAGCCTGCGTCCAACTAGTTGCATTGCTGTCTAGAGTCACCTAGGCCAACAGGTGGAAATTCAAAATAGGTAGGGAATTTTTCAATTATTTTGCTAAAACACTGAATGATTTCCAACGGTGTGGTAGCTCTGACCAGTTTTACGAGAAGTTTTTGGAATAGGTCGAATAGTTTTGGCGGAACTTTGAAACAAGGCGCGACAAAAACCTGGAGAGCTCAGCTGAACCTGGCCACATTCGACAGTAGTTCAGTTCTTCCGTTTCAGACGGGCTGAATTACAATACGTGATAACACCAAAACCCAACGTCCTCACATTCTTGGTACTGGAAGAAATACGACAAGAACTCGCAAACAAAACTTTGCCAAAACCACTGAAGCTTAAGCTTAGAGAACAAAACTTCTGTTCACCGAATTGTATTTCCGCCTTGACTCACGATATTTCTTTGCATACCTCTGGCAAAATAAAGGATTTGGACTTTTCTGTATCCGCAACAATGTCTAGCTAGTTGATGAATCACGATGCTTGCCGACTGGGCTTCTCAAACCACGCTACCAACTATATGCACCAACCAACGAAGTTGAGTAAGAAGTAAGGATAAGAGATGAATTGTCAGACGAGATGAAACTTGGTGTTGCCAAAATAAACCGTGAGCGAGGTCACAGGTAAAAGAACTATTTTGGTGGAGTGCTACACCGAGAGTAAAATGTTGCTTATGCAAAGGTAGCTGCCGGACATGCTTTTTTACCGAGTACTCAAGTTTAGTCATAAAGAATATCTGCCAACGTGGGTCCCAAAAGACTAACCATGGTGATGGCATCAATTTCGTTTTAACTAGTACCTCGAAAGTATTGTCTGACACTTTTCATGTACTTTTTTAAATTTAGATCTTTAAGAACTGGTGCGGCTAGTTTACCCAGACCGGAGCGAATATCTGGGTAATCACATGAAAAAATTCAGTTTCTCTGAAGGAGACATTGGTAGAATGTGACTGTTTATCAAAAGAAGGCTTGACCCTGAGAATTATCAAGGTTCTCAGGGTAGGCTAAAAGCTTATAAACATTTTTCGAGCAGTGGCCAACTAACAATAAGGCAGACTGTTTATTGCTGAAATGGGGCGAATATTTACATGGGGTCTCTGAGATTTCTGAAGTTCGTAAAGTTGAAGCATATGACAACCGGAAGGTTTAATTCCATTGAATTCAGCGAAAGCACTCATTTGCGAACAAATTTGGTTTGATTTCAACGTCCTTATTTTTACCGGAAAATGTATTACTGGTGTACAGATTCTGGTGGTCACTCTTAGATTTCCCTGGTTTTATTAATCCGTCACGTTACCTTTCAGTTCCATAGAAGCGATGCATCTAACCATGCATTTTACTCCATGCTCTTCCGTCTTGCACGTATTGCGACAGACGAGGTTGTGCGAAATTAATTGATCCTGCGACCTTGTTCTTACGCATGACGTGCCTGTAAATTAGGGTGGTTATTTAAATTTGCCGCTTATTGTATTCGTCACACCACTCATCTGGTGAGATGCGGTGAAGTGTATTTGATTCAGCGAGCCTAGCGGCATTCGGAGGAAGTGACGAGCATATGATAGATGAGCTGGTGATCTAGACTAAGTTGCACTGCGGAGAGACTTCCGGTGGTCATTTTTGCACAGTCATACGGAGTGTGGAAACGATCGAGGGCAAATCAAATCACTGCTTGGTGGTCATTACCAGCGACCTCAGTTGTGCTGACCGCTGTCGTCTTTCTGGGCGGGAAGTCCTTAGACGGATAACATTCGTGAGCAGAAATATTGACGGACATGGTCCAGTCACGCGATCCCTCAATCTCTACACTGATAAAAAGCACAGGAACCAATTCAGTCACTCCCTCAATACTAAACACCCACTGTTACTTGTCAGATCAGCGGTGAACTAAATTGTGGCAGCTAGAACCTGTAAATGCGATAATGCTATGTGCTCCCCTCAGATCTGGTTTAAGAGAGTCTGTCTCTTTACCAGCGATTGATTGGGCGAACGAGAGAACTGGGAATGGCTTATCCATTAAAATTAAACAACAAACCAACAAACCCACGCAACGTACATACGATTAGTAACCCAGGTTAAGCACGGGATTTAATTATCTTCTCGTGGGTCCGGCATACTACCCAATGTAACAGCAAGAACGAGGTGGTGGTAACTAGAGACAGTGGCAGACAAACATTATACTTCTTCCCACAACTTTTGCTTTTGCGTACTAGCTTGTACCGTTATAGGCCCCGCTGATACAACTTAAACTCGCTCGTATAGGTCTGAAGCGGAGGCTACAAACCAGAGTGAATATGACCTGCACTCTGACTGGCTCGTCTGCTAGTCAGCTAGCCAACAAAATGAAGACTGCACCCAGCGCCGAAATTGCCTTTTCATTTAGATGGAATTCTCCAACACCAACCGCAGAATACTACTCAAGGCGAACTGAGAGTTGTCAACATACTCACCGGTAAACCAAGTATTCCGGAGTGCACACTTCACGAAGTACCTCCAAATCCGTGATCAGTCCATCGTGACATTGCAGTTTTTGCAGTGATTTGTCCGACACAGGGAGTGGAACCACATTGCCAAGTGCCATACCGAACTGAACAGCCACTGGATGTTCACTGAGTGCGTAGATGTCAGTCGACTGCCTCCAGGTCAACAACCATTCCCGATCATCTTTGCTCAACAAAGATATCACCTCCGATGAACGATCTTTAGAGGAATCAGATAGAGATGGATAGTCTGTGAACGTTAAGAAACTTCGAGGACGAAACGGTCTATTTATATTAAATAGTGACTGTGTATCAGTACAAACTATTCAGTGCTTACATCGGTAATAGGGGATGTGAACTAATTAAACCTATGGATAGTTTAGGGTCATACCTTCTGAAACGCATTCTTACCTGTGGGTGTGTAGAATTCGGAAGATGCAATGCTATAGTTTCCCCATCCGCAACAGTTACCAGCTGAAACACGCATGCGGTAACATAGGCCTGGCTGTAGATTCATAGCCAAAAACCGGCAGTCGACCGTGAACCCAAGCGTATGCCATGCAGCTGGACCATTGTTGGCTAATAATTAAAGGAGGCAAATGTATTTGGATAACAAATAATAAATCGGCGAAATCAAGCAACCACAAAAAATATAGCCTCAGTCACAACAAGTTATCTATCCGAGATCGGCAACTTGGTCAGAGCGTGAACATGCTGAACTTGAGCTGTCCCAAAGCTAGAAAACCGGATGGTATTGAACGTGTAACCTACCGGGAAAGGTCAAAGGTGCTTCGCAGATTCTGTGAACAAATATCAATGACTTTGAAGACCTGCTAAATGCCGAAGTAGCATAACCACCTGTGTCGTAGCACCGACATGAACCTTTCGATGCTTTTGTCGCACTCTGCCATCTACATGTATCGCAGCTATGATGCGCATAAATACTCATGGGATACTGCGGAATGAATGTATAAATCCTGACTTATACCTAATTTCAAAGATTTATCAATAAACCGCTAATCCCGACAGGTGTTGAATCCATTTCAGTAGACAGTCAATCCGATCCAGTTTTCGCCAGTCCAATGTTTGACAGGAATTACTGACAAATGCATAATTATACTTGTTCTGTCGATGACAAAAAACATCGTACAGTCCAGTGCAACTCACTAAACCACTGTATACAACTTCGGAGCCACGTTTTTTGGAACCGCGATACCGTCAAATTTTCGGGCTTCCTGTATAAATAAATGTCATTCATACCACGACTGGTCCAAAATTCCTAAAAGATAATGATGCTGAATTTCACAGAAATACTTGAACCGAGAGAAATGCCGATTCACTAACATTCATTTGTTGATACACTTTGACTGACCGAGGAACTTCATTGCTGATTAAAGGCTGATAAAATTCGAATGGGGGTTCTTGAACACATTGAAAATACAGGACTACGGTTTGACACAGAGATGTAAAATAAGGTTGTGTGCAAACGAACCTGCAAATTTCGCGTCAACACGATAGATGAGATCTCCACCGACATCTACATCTGATGGTGCCCACGTAATTAGGGCCTCCGTCGGATGAACCTCTGCCATGCCTGGACGACCTGGTGGTTTAGGAGGGTCTGGAATTCGCAGAAGTAAACAGCTAGAGTAAAATTGCTGTGAGGTCTGCACAACTTTATATAGAAAACCTCGAGCTTTTTAGTGTTGAAAGGAGCGAACAGGAGTAGAATTAACGACCAGAAAGCGGTCTCTGTAGAAGATCGCTCCATAGTGAGAAAACTACATATTAACATCATTTCAGTCGAACATAAAACAGCTGAGAAAACCATTGTTGACCAACTAACCTTAATCTTCAGCCGGATCTCTTATTTATGATATTTTTCAACTGCATATGATGCACATAGGCACTGCACCTGACTGATGAGTATCAAGAAGGGCGAAACCGATCCTGAGTTGTGGAAGAGCTTTCAACAACCTTATGATTAGCCTTCCATCGAGGCTGGTGAGTTGTTAGATGGTTTGAATTACCGGTCCATCTTCATCGGACGTGGTAAATGGTGACACCCGTCTCTTCACTCCCAAAAGCAACCACCTCGTTCCAGCTGGGAACGTCCATTGCTGTGTCATTCTATACGTTCAGTTCCTATTTTTTGTGAAAAAACTGCATCAATAGCTTTTGACAAGTACCCTCATATGGCTTTGACAGGAGGCTCAACTGAATCCAGATGAATCTCTCATCTATGATGGTCCGCTTGAGAAGTGTGTTACTTCTAAAAAATATTGTATCCATAGATGTTATATTGAAATATGCAGAGGGCAGAAAGACACGTTTGATTATGCCCGTTATCTTATAGAGACTGACTGAAAATACAACAGCATGAAGTTTTGTTAAACAGGCTATGCGTACCAGATAATTTTAAGTTATGCACATGAAATGGCCGTCCCGAAGGATATTGGATGAGTAAAGATACGCCCGAATCGTATTCAGTTACTTACCTGCTATCAAGAGTCTAGCTTGGGTTTTCGCCTTACCGGCCCGATTTCTTACCACACATTTGACCACTGTACCTGCTTGATCCACATTCAACTCTGATAAATATAGCCAGAGCCAACCTCCCGGTCCAGTCCCCAGTTGAACTCCGGGGCCATCCGACAAGAGACACCCACCCAAATACCAAGCCGCAACGGTCGCCGATGAATGTCCGGTCTGTGCATTGACGACGTCGGTCGGATAGAGGTCGGCGATGGCTTCGCGATGTCCATGAATTCCGGGAGGAAGGTGGGCGAATCCTGCAAGCTGGCAACTAAAGCGTGCTTCACCAGAGTGAATATTGAAATAGGCGTCCCGGAGTGGGCTTGCGAATGTTGGTGCCGCTGCTGGGACTGAAAGTAAACGATCACTCGAACATGTATGTTGACCTTTTACTGGAGTGTACTTTATAAGGTGGCACAATATATTTATTATGTTACTCATCCCATAAGAAGTTCTTATTTCAAGATGTCATCCAAAGCTTTTGATGTCAATATGATTCACAGAATGCTATGAAGCATTGAATCGTCTGCAGCACTGCTTCGATGTTACCGTTGATTGCAATGAAGTTATAGGCCTCTTTCGAGCATACTTTGTCTGCTCCGTCCATCATACTTGTAACAGGTCCTCCGCACTCTTATTGGGTGGTGGTGGTGGTGGCTGTTGTGCTGACCAGAGTGTCTTGGTTTGTGGGACCTGGTAACATAATTCACTAGCTTTTACGGGATAGTCCAGGAAACTATTTGAATGGCCCTACACTTCCTTTCTCATGGGTAGCAGATACAAAGCGATATGAGGAAATCCAGAAAAAATGTTATAAGCTGTACGTCACATAGTCACAAAGGCACCATTAACAAAACATCACGGTACTCGGGACCCACAGAGGCGAAAGTGTATCAATTCGCAACTTAGATGCTACAGAAAATGTTCGTCACTGCTAGTGTGATTTTGAAACACGTGGATACCACCGCTTTTCTTATTATACAGAATACGCTAGCAAATCGAGTAATTAGAGTGCAAGTAGCTTTCTATCCGTTCTGCTATTCATCCTGAATGCAACGCCACTGTCATGATGGCAAGAAAACTGGAGACGGGGACATCGATGATGAATGAACTAATATAAGAACTGTGGAATGCTTGGTCTTTGTGCATGATTTATCTTCACTCATTCAATATACTATTAGCCATTCCGACCTAATTAGCGGTCTTAGATAAGCCGAGTTGACGGTGTGGTTGTCAATCAACTTAGGAGCATTAGAAAAAACCGGGGGATGGGGGTGGAAACCCCGACCGACCAAAGGTCACAGCATCCCTCTTACACAACTTTCTTAGTACTAGCTCACTCATACAGACTGACAGAAGGTTCAAACGAAGTTCAAGAGGAACCATCAAATGAACCGAACCAGAAGAACTAGACCCTAGGCTGGCCAAGACGCATATAGGTTTCCCCATCGGCCCAACACTTGTTCACCCACCCTAACACACCAAAATCCCTCGGCCGAAACCCAACAGAGAGTTAGCTTGATTTGACTGATTGGTTCTCCTTCCGCCTTAAATCTCGACCAACCTCGGAACCTAGTCACTTGGCCTGACGAAGCTTTTGTGTCAAAAGCGAAACGTTGCCCAGCAATAAATCTACCGATTGTCACCAAACTTTTCCGAAAACGATGACTACCCAACTGGTTTCAAGTATTTTTCGTGTAATTAGTGTCCAGTTTAGTCATCTGACTTGATTTTTCCTAAGTCATTTTGGTCTCTCATCTTCTCATAGCGGTCGGAAAGGTGAGTTCCAAACATGTGCTCCCAGTTTTGTGTTACCTTCCCAGTAAAATACCGAGAAAACTAATACTGTCTTTCGCACCTTTACCAGTCTGTATGGGGGTGATTCTGACAGAGAGATCTTCAATCGAAAGTTGGTAACCAAGGTAAAAACGTGATGGTCTGCCGTAAAGTGATCGAACGAGGCAAAAACTTGATATATATCCTCCACTGTACGGGATCGGGAGTCTGTACGTGTTTTAAGACCCATATCCTAAAAGCCAGTATGCGCGAACATGAGAACATGTGTTATATGACCAGAAGTTCTCTCAAATTCCATACTGTGCTCTATCCTCTCCAGCAGTCTACTTACGCGGGTAATCTAAATAGCGTAATTAGTTCTTATCTTAATTACTCACTTAATGACTGTGATGAACTGTCTCGTTTCGTAGATTTTGAAGTAATCTTTTTCTCCGTTTCGTCGCCTGCCTCCTCGATTCCGTTCTCATGAATGACCTCATCTTCGATGGGGACCGCATCAGTCAAGGTGTCCTGTCTGAGGAGAGTCAGTTTATTTCGCAATTCTAATGATGCATCGTCCATGGAAGGGATGTGACCGTGTCGTCCAGTAATTTCGGAATCCGTTCTGGTTCAAAAGGAAGCCGATAGAAGTAGCTGGCTGAAATCATATCCAATAAACCTGTCTCTTCTTCTGGGTGCAACAAATTATAAAGACAACTTACTCATGAGGATCAAGCACATCCGAAAAGCTTGGGATCGAAGATGCTCTTGAGGATATGTCACTCAAATTACCTTCGCCGTGAGCTGGCCCACAAGATAGCTGCCGAATGCGTTGTCTCACATCTTGAGCTAATTTGGCGGGGTGGTCATCGAGGTGAGTATCACTGAGGGTAGAATCCAACATACTACGGTCTATGTCTGTTGGTGATAGGGGTTCTGAATGGGTAGGTTGCTTCTCCTTAGGTGGGCTACTACAGGGTCGCTGAAATTGGATTAAAATAACAACTCCGGTAAGTATAGGTGAACAAATGAAGTGGGAGATGCTTTCCGATTATTGCGAATTTCCCTCCGTGTACTCGTACACAGCTTTTGCTGCAGTCCCAGTAAACAAAAAAGAATGAACAGGACCTAACGCCACTGCTGAACATCGAGCCTATAAGGACATGAGTCCTGGCTACTTTATCAACTTGTCAATATTATCTAGACGTTGTCATGCTCCAAACGAATTTTTTTGTTCGACTTTCAATTTCACCGCCATGTCAGCTGGCTCTCTTATAGGTATGTGTAGAATAAAACTTTACTGCAATAATGGGACTACTTCTTGCCATTCTTCTATAGATTACACAGAAGATGCGAGGAAGCGTGAAAAGTGCGTGATGTTTTTTGGCCGACAACTTCCTCCAAAGGTAGAGGTGCCTCCGTAAGTTGAGCAGACCTTAGAACTTCGTGAGGCTGTCACTCTCCACCAAAATTCTCACTTTTTACCGAAAAATGCGGTGTCTTCCAAAAACTAGACACAGCACCAACCAGGTACGATTAACACTGGAGGGAACAAAATTATGCTACTAGATAGCTAGTGGAAATCATTTTCAAGCCTGGAAATACTGTGCCGTCCACGAATGAGACAACTTTAACCTTTGCCTAGCATAATTGGAACGTAGTCAGAGGGTAGGCAGATTAAAGCGAACATTCCAGTCCCGCAGACGAAGCTTTCCCTAATGAAGTCGGGATATACCGATCTTTGGCATCGTGTTCTGATCATGAGACAACGCTACTGTCTACAGCACATAACGAAAAGCTTGCGTGTTTAGACGCTGTGCCAGGCTTGCTAGATTTGAGCAGATCGAATATACCTTATGGCCTCACGATTCCCTATTGCAAATGGTACCGTCAAAGGAACGAACAAAATGTTTTATTGAGCAAGGAGGACAATACTTTTCAGCCGTCGTTCGAACAACCGTTAGACAAAAAACTCGCGAACGAGGAAACTCACGATGGGTTTCACGTGTTTGATACTGCAAGTCTTATTATTCAAACTCCTTGTGATGAACAAAGCTTGCAGTATAGTCCTTCATAACGGTAAACACTGACGTTTTCTATTTCGATAATATGCTTACAGATATCCGCACCTTTTACAAGCAAGCTATCAAATTGACTCAAATCTTTGCGTTTTTTGCATGGTAGACGCCGGAGTCCGTGGTGAGCGTCCGAATGAGGCCTTACCTGTACCCTCAGAGAGTCCTCGTAAATTCATGTATTCAGCTTTTTCTCCCAGCCATGAGCCACCGCATGACGATAGAGTGACGGCTGTAGTTGCGAAGCATCTTGTCAGTCATCTCAATTCCCCACTTCTCTTGACCTCTCCATCAGTCGATCCTATCTCAGAATTTTCGTGGATAGCCTCAAAACCTACTGTAGTACGCTTATTACTCATTATGTGACGTCGTGATTACCGACCAGAAACTGCAGGGCCATTAGGCCTAACGCAATGATGATCTCACGATCAATCGCCCCTGTGTCATGCACCCAGAGCACGACACCTCGGCAGAGAGGAAGTAGATCGGATTGGGTCAGTTTGAATAATGTTCTGCACTAAAGATGCTTGAAAAATTATCGTTGTGTCTTGTTGTCGAAACGCGATGAGATATATTCGGGCAGCGGATCTCCGTGGGAAAAGGTCATTCTCCTGGCCTCCGTTTTTGGGCTAAGTCAAACCTTACCCTAAAGTTGAGTAGACGGATGACTGTTTAATGTTTTCACGAAAGCGAATATTCTGATTTAATCAGGAATACTATAGACCTAAATATCAGATGTGACCCTGCTTAAGCGTCTGGAGAACCACTGGATTTATTGCCTTACTGTGCAGAAAAGTTCATGTAAATTATCATAAAGTAAACTACTCATAAGGTGGCTGAAAAGTTTTTCAGAAGGGAAACTACTCACAAGGTCGCCGAAAACTCTTTGACAGCCCACGACCGGTTTCGCCCTTCTTGGGGCTCATCATGTAAGCGCAGTCCCCGAGTTTCCGTCAACGTTGTAAAATACCATAAACGAGAGATTCAGTTGAGTTTCCCATGAAAACCAAATTGATTCGCAAATGAGTATGTTTGTCGAAATTCATGTGAATTAATTTCACTCTGGAGCCGAATAGAAATTCGGAATACTTGGAAGACCCTCCAACAGATTTCTACTCGAAATTTTGTTGGTCGTTATTGAATCTATCTTGACCTTATGATAGTTCCACCCCATAAGCTTGGTGTTGCAGAGTGATACCCCTATTACGAAGAGCTGCTCAGAGATTCAGTGAGTTTCCCATGAAAACCAAATTGATTCGCAAATGAGTATGTTTGTCGAAATTCATGTGAATTAATTTCACTCTGGAGCCGAATAGAAATTCGGAATACTTGGAAGACCCTCCAACAGATTTCTACTCGAAATTTTGTTGGTCGTTATTGAATCTATCTTGACCTTATGATAGTTCCACCCCATAAGCTTGGTGTTGCAGAGTGATACCCCTATTACGAAGAGCTGCTCTCAAGTGTAACTATTTTGGCTCAAAATAACTTGAAGAACCATCGAAAGCAACAAATTTGGAATGCCTACTAAGGGTTAAGGCCACATGCTTTTGTTTATTTTTTCCGCCTATTTTTAAATCAGGACTTCCAGATTTTCAACACCCACCTTCCAACGCATGTGTTCAGTGAAGTTGTTATCAATGTCAGTCTATTATGCAAAGAGTTCCCAAAACATTACGTGGCATATCTAAATGACGCAGCCTGCCATTAAGACCAGTCCCGACCGAGCTAAAAGTTCGCAAATTTCAGGATGAATGATGCCTTCCACGACCTATTCATTTGCTGATTCTGGGGAGAAACGATCATTCGGTTATTCGAACAGTGCGGATCGTGGTCTCACTGTGGCAAACTAGCTTTTCCTACCTGTTCTTCACAGAAGTGAGGAGATAGTTGATCCTTAGATGTTTTGATACAGGAATCGATCTGGCTCTGAATAAAATCTCTAGAAAACCTTCACTGTGGCCCATGCCACCGTAAATTCCTCCCGTCTTTGTTTCCTATGACAAAAGCCACTCAGGCTCTCTGAATCATCCACATCACGCTTTTGGGCATCATCGACCACCACTTTCTTCCACTCTTGATTGCATTCGGCGTGAGTGCCCTCTGCTTCACAGGCCTTCCAGGCTGCTTGGGTGTCAAACGCAAATGGTCTCAGAATACTTGAATGACGCTAACTCTCAGGCCTGTTTTACATGCGAAACAACTGTTCCATCAACTTCCTTTTTGCATTCCCGTACGGAATTTGTAGTACCCCACCTTGGGTAACCTATCCAAGGAGATTGGCGAAGATGTTCTTCCCCCAGCTCCAGGTCAATCAAATTTTGCTTTGATGAATCTATTGCTCACTCCAGCAACCCTCTAGGTAAATATAACCCCCTTTCCCATCAAAAATAACTAGCATTTCCTGTTATCCTTCAGCGATATCCCAAAGTAACTGCCACACTGTTCATAGTGAGGCCATGGTGAAACAGTGGTATTCACTCATGATTGGGAATGCTGTTGTTGTGCCCTCTGAGCATCTCCAGTTGAGTGCCTGGGCGCCGTACAGCAGACCCAGCCAAGAAACAGCAGTCGATCAACGAATTGTCCTCAATAGTGTTAAGCAGCTCCTCGACCTACAACACGATCCACCACATACAAAATCAATATTAAGCAAAATTTTAGTGGAAGTTTTTTTCGGGTATGTTGAAAATCTAAACGTGCTAAGTTAGACTGAAGCGGAGGAAATTCAAAACATGAGGACTCGTAACAGCTTTTCTCACTTCACGCGTATTTTGACGCGGAGTCACATGAAGACTAGCAGGTAGAAACATACATGCTCCATAGTTCGGGGGTCTAACTCGGGTGTAAACAATTATGGCGAAATGTAAACAAAACTTCAACTGACCTTGCTTTTATATGCTTCGTAGTATACAGGGAGACGTTCGAGACGATATTCGATGTTTTGACCGTCGCTGTTTTTCAGCGTAGACAACCATGGATGCTGTAAACATTCGGCGGCCGTTGGCCTGGACCTATACCAATTAAAAAAGTACAAGAACAATGTACTTCCTCCACATTTTGATACTAACGAAGCGATCGAATTCGGTTATGATGGAAAGGTGAGCACATCCCTAATGGAACAAGAGCAAAACAGCCTGACTTGCAACCGATCAGTAGTTTTAGAGGGCGAATCATTACAGTGAGGTTTATTACATACTGAATTATCGCTCACTCCTTCCTATCGAACTGAACCCCGTAAATTGATCGTTTTATTGAAAAATCATCCAGGTATCCAAAAATACGTATTTGTTTATGTATGTATACGCATAACGAATGCGACCAGTTAAGGTTACTGAAACGGCTGCAATGTACGGATAGTACGCAATGAGATTAAGTGAAATCAAACTAACGCAAATGCTGACTTTAAGGAATTATAGGTTGATATTAGAGTGTTGTTAACAACTGAATTCAGATTTGGCATGTAGATAACAAAAGTAATGCAATTCAAAGGCCAAAACTGAAAAGCACTCCGCAGTGAAGTACCAAATAAACAAAAAAGGATGGTACAACCACACTGACTATTGGTTGCGATTGGTTTCCTTTTACATTAGTCGATGTCTAATCCTAATGTCTCCATCACCAGCGGCCAGCACTTTGTGTGTGTCTACTTTGAGCAGTGGTTTACAAGCATAAAAATCTCGTTATCTGTCTTTTGGGTTCAACATGTTAAATACAACATTGCTTTCACTTCACAGAAGACCCGTTGCCGGGAAATCTGAACACCAACCATTAGGATGATTACGCAGTCATTTTGGAACACAAATCGTACTCCTATTTATAACTAGATAAGCTGGACCAAAGTATTTTGTAGATGTTCACTCACTAAAGGGCTGATAACATGCAAGCAAAGTTCTAGCTTTACCTGTTACGGTTCGCAGACGAATGGTAGAAGACGACAGCAGGCTGCGTTCCAACTTGACTTTATGACAGATTGGGATCCAACTGGGAAATAACGAGTAGGACGTATCATTTTTACCAGTTTTCGTTCGGAGAATTCCAAGGCTGTTCCAATTATTGCCTTCACAGTTAACTATATTTAAATACTGATACTTTTAGTGGAAAGTGACCGTGACTCTAATTTTCCGACTACATTTTTTCGAGTTATTGATTTTTGACTAAACTACTAGGTATTGAGAGATCCGGAATGAAAAAAAGAGGAACATGTGAAAATAACTAGATTTGGACCATTTAGCTTGATTCTTATATCACCGTTAAGTCTAAAACATGGGCAGAAAATTTACTCAGTGCCAAGAGTCCATCGGGCATCCCCGTTCAACTCAGCAGCTAGGATTTGCATTTCCAGAGCACCGAGGCGACTTTATCCGTGATAAAGGTCAGAGGCAGGACCCGATAACTGTCCTCGTCAATATGTGACGGAGTGGTGTGTTCCACTCAGTCTGTAAAGTATGATCAATGGAAGTTCCTTCGCTTCCATTTCACATTATCGTTTTTTGCGCAAAAAAAGCCGATTGTCAAATCAAACGACGGTAAGACATGTCCTCGGAAATTGGAATCATCTGAAAACGATTTTTTCATGGTTGATGGATCACAAGGTCCGCTTCAAACCTATCTGGAAATAACTTGATACGTGCGAATGGCAAAAATCGTTAGAACAGTTCATTTGTATCCTTTGTATCGCAAACAAGGATTTATGGGTCTTCGATAGAGTCGCTGTTTCTCACTGAACCGTTTCCTACAGTTACGATAACCTTTTCCCTAGTGTGAACATCAGGCTTTTTTCTGGCACCACAGTAGTTGCGGATGCATTAAGCCTACAAAGACAAAGATGGTCGCATCATAGTATTCTTAATCAATACAGCGCGTGTCTGCTTCAGAGTCATTGCCACGGGTGTGTCTACATTCAACCACTAGTGGTTTTGCGGAAACCTATCTACTGGCCGAATTCAGGAGTACGAAATTGCGCTGTTAGGTTCTTCGCATTCCACGCATTCAATAATAGTAGATCCAGTATCATTCTGACAACTCTGTGAAGATTAGTCAAACACTCGTAACAAGTCAGAGTAATGTTTCGAGTATGAGCTACTTCCAACATAGACTGCCACAAACAGCTACTCACTAGCAGGTCTTGATTGGTGCATTTTGGTCAACAGTCGTACGTTACCCCTCCCCTAATATCTCCAATTTATGGTTGAAAATTCCGGCACTCAGAAATGACAAATTTTACTCTTATTAGGGTAGTAAATTTTGCGTTTGTTTTGGTGTCAAATTATTTCCCTCCGTGCATAACAAATCAGGTCCAATGTGTCCTCCATTTGCTCCTTCTAAATAAGGTTTTTATCGACTAGCATTTTCCGAATGGAGTTAAATCTCATTGTTTTATATAAACTGACACTTGTTCCACTCTGTATTGAGTTAGGTTATGGAGATTTGAAAGTAACTGTAGTTAAGACAGAGTCACGGCATCCTCAGCTATGAATGAAAACAAAATTATTTACAAAAAATATTACCCCGGATTAGGCTGCAGTAAGTCCCTGATGAATTGCTTTGCATTGTCAGAAATACTGTCAAACTCTGAAAGATCCATGCTGAAATTTGCGTTCAGGATCTGCTCACGGAGTGGCTCACCAGAATGTACGTCAAAGAAAGGACACCAACCAGTTAATCTGAAATGAAAGAAGAAAAGTACACCGGTGAAAGTTCATTCAACAAGAACAATTGCCTAAACATGGCGTTGCCACCTCAAATTGTTGAAAGTTATGATGAAAGTGTTATGAAATTTCGGAATCGCAGTATATTAGGGGGATTACGTGTCTGGTTTGGTTTGACTTGTACAGTTCGACATACGTTCAAACCAACGGCAGAATTTACGACGGAGCATCGAAAACACCAGTTTACTTGACCTGTTTACTCATCCTGGCTGCCAAAAAGACAAATTGTCCAAGCTGGATTGCTTTGTCACTGAGTATCTGAAAATGCCGCTGGAACATCTAGATTAGTTCGAGCTGCTTGCAGAGCTGGAGTAGGTGATAGTTCATGCACAGCCGCACGGAAATCTTACGTTTATCAATGAGGTGGGTCGGTCAATTAATCACAGATGCAACAGGCATGTGCACTTCTGATCCCTTTTGCGAAACACATGGTTTAACCCCGTGCAATCTAATGGTGCACACTGTGGCGTAGGTGGCTGAAATGATCTCCCGGCGATCTTCGAATTTCGTGGAAGGATAAGATGTTGGCTTCTCTCTCTCGGGAGAGAACACATTTGGTTGATCAGTTTGGGTGGTCTCTCTAAGGGAGAAAAACTAATTTACAAGTTAAAAATAAGTGTTATGTTGGCAGTAACACAGCGGTATGTATGGATTTTTGTGTGGCTAACAGTGTGTTCATCAGCCACCAAGAGTCGGCCGATGCACATTTATCAACCGATTAGCTCGTTCGATAGATTCATTAAAACATCTGAGTCGTTGTGTTTGTCTTGCCTTTTTGAATAACGGATAGCGCAAAACCTATTATTGCAACAATAAGCTTACGGAACATGATGGTATTGTGAGGAGATTCGGTAAAATTCAGTAGAGATTTCAACCTTCATTGAACCGAATCCCTGCTGAAAAGCCGGAAAAGACTGTATGACTATTTCATCCTCCTTGGAAATCAGCAGTAATGCGTACCTCACGAAACTCAGAGAGTTTTGAACCCGCGATCTTTCGGCCGGTAATTGGACACCTAACCGTTTAGCCAGGAGTTGCTGCTCAGCAGTGTGATTAGTTCTTACGAAATCCCCTCCCCGGGTTCGGCTAAGTAAAGGGTTAAATGGAGCTGGAGAGTAAAAACCCCATTTCTTTCAAGATGAAATCCTCTCTCTTGCCCACCGAGACACCCGAAGACAGTCGGAAGACATCTTGACCACAAAAAGAGTGCTGTAACTCTGGTTTAGCTGATTACAACCAACAGCAGAAAACATTGGAAAGAAATTCAAGTGAACTGTATGCCACGTAGTGACGTGTGCATTCAGTAAGGGTTGTACGCATTTGAAATTACCTGTAGATGCAAGAAAGTCGCCCAAGCTAGAAAATACGGCCACTTGAAAACCCGTTTTATAAGCACCTTTTCAGTGCACTTGAATGATGCACACGCTGCTACATGTCATACGGTGGCCGAAACGCATGATTCCGGATGTCCAGTGGGACGTGATTTGCGTTTTTGCTGACGCCAAACCGAAATCATTGGCCAAATCATCAGCGAGTGGCAGGATCATGTACGACGGACCTTCTCTAATGGCTAGTGCCAGAATTCGACGTGATTGATACAGAAATTTGAATAGAACATCATCCTCCACCTATTGATCCTCAGGAAGACAAGGTTATCCTTAGCACCACCGTATGGCTGTGTAAGGAAGGCACAAAACCTAGGCTATTCGTCCCTCATATTACAACTACCCGCCGGAGACTAAAAACGTCTTTTGGGATTTTTTGAAGTCATAGTAGAACCCCCTTGATATAGCATATAATTCACAAGGCCGGTGAAATCTTTCGATAGCCCACCACCATTTTCAACATTCTTGGGGCTCGTCAAGTATGTGCACCCACGAGTTTCTGTCAGCCTTATGCTCCACTTAATAGTCATATTATTTGCCATCCGCTTATCCATCAACCCAAGCCATTTGTATGGCAGTAATCTGCACACGATTTTGTTTCACCTCAATCTAATCAGAAGTGTAAATGGACAGGCCAGATAGTATACCAGTTATGCTGCAGTTTTTTGGTATGCGAGCAAATGTGTACGGTATGGGAGAATTATCTTTTAAAAAGAGCCTTTACGTGTAAGAATCGAGTAAATTTTTACTTCAACTTACAGCACATAGGTGAGTACACCCACACTCCACATATCTGCTGCTGGTCCGACCGAAATAGGTGACTCAGCGTCCGTGCTCGCCGACTGGCTTGCTGCAATTAGCACTTCAGGAGCAGAATATTCCGGTCGAAATCGTTGGGGCGGATAACAGTACACCGGACCAGCATTTGACTTGTTCACCAACGGCTCCGCGGACGAGAAACCAACCAGTTTGATAAGACTACTCAGAACGCTCATCTTATGACGATCCGTCTCCCTCAAACCCATGGTGTCACTGACTAGCGGTGACAAGGCTTTGAATAGGTCAGTATATGATGTTTGGCCATCCCATGTTTCTGCGGTCACGTTTCGAGCAAACAATAGATTTTCCGGCTGAGAATAATAAAATTTAAGCATATTAGATCAGGGAAAAAGAAGAATAGACGTTCGAGGAGATCTTATGATTCTGGTTATCACGCGAAAACAGCAGGCTTTTTCGTAGCTATGGTCATGTTAATTTAGCAACTCATTCCTTAAGATATCTTTTTCGGTACCAATAATATCTATCGTCAAAAATGTCACTTAGTAAAATTGCAAGCTTTACAGACAATCAACGGATAAGAAGTTTAAGTACCAACTCATTGCTTTGTTTTAATTTGCAAAGCCTGTACAGTTTCAACTCAGCTTAACCAGTCCTTCAGAGTATTCTAATACGAACAGAACCAAGTAGAAGGGAAATTTTTAATAAAAGCTAATAATTTACATACCTGCAGATCAAGATGTACGACACATTCAGAATGTAAATGCTGCACGGCCTCAAGGACCTGCTTCACAACCGACGCAGTTGCATATTCTGACCAGTTGTTACAGTGAAGCATTGCCTTCAGTAAATTGGGACCAGTAAGCCTGGAGAGTGAAAAAAAGTAAATGCATGAATCTTATCCTGGTACACCATGGACATTTAAATGACAGAATATTTTCACCTACTAGAATCAAATTTACCGTAAGATTCTAGCCGCATGGCTCTAGAGCGTCACACTACGTCAGGTTTCACTATACATGGATAGATACGAGCACACGTAGAATGATAATTCACAGGTTTTCAGGGTGGATCTATTTTATCACAAATCTGCTTATTCAACCATTAGCAACTAACTGAAAAACAATAGTTTGTTTTCTTCTAGAATAAGACCACGCCAGCTCCCCAGTGCACTGCACAGTTTGATGCTGATAGTCTGCAGCTGCCTAGTTTTAGCATCAGCGCATTTGTGTTATTTTTAACGTGGTCAAACACGGCAGGAAAACACCAACTGGATTTCTAGCCGATGGCAAACAATATACAAGTCACGTTAATTTGTGACCTCTAGGTTGTGAGCTTTAATGGCCATGATGAATGATGAAGCGTGAAAACCGTCGGTCTTGGTGTGCAAGTACGCAAGCCGTTAAAGAACACACAGAACAACAGCTTGTAAGTACATAGAACTGGGTCGAACGCTAGTGTGGGGGGTTTAGGTACTAGTTATCTACATAATTTACACGTCGATTTCACTATAGACTTCGCGCTATGCTACCACAAAATTTGATGACGTACGCTCAGATGGATGCTACACCTTCCACTAGGCCGTTTCTAACCAGTTTATGGCGTGGCTTGTTCGCCGAGTTACCTGGCCGCGTTTTTTGTTTAAGCTCATGTCAAGGGGCTGTAGAAATAAACGTAGCTGGCAGCATTAACGAGCGTAGCAACAATATTCCGCTTTGTATCTACTTGACTGTCAGGCACTAAGCACTATGAACATCTTTTGTCTCGTGTTGTTTTCCCTAGGACATCAGCCCAGAAGCAAACTTGCCCATCCATCGAATTAGGACCAGTTGTGGTCGTGCAAGTCATATAACGTTTTCGTACGAGAATTCTCTACTTCACTCACCCATAACCTATCACTTCAGCTTCGCCTCGTTGTCTCCGTCACGGTGGTCAGTGAGACAAACTAACCGAAAAATTTTGCAGCTCGTGCGTTTGATTGACTGCACGGCATGGTTCAATGCCAATCGGCTTGACTCAGCAGTGCAGGTGGTCAGTTCGTTTATATACCAGGTCTCAATTCGATTTGTTACTAGGAGTACCGCGAAAAAGCCGTTCTTTTAGAAAGATGATTACTGTATGGAGGTCACAGTAAAGAGGCTCTTCTTCGTTCTGTTCACTTTCTCCAGACGGACGCACAAACAGCCAGGTGCAGCTGGAAAAACTCTCTTGATAAGCAAGACTTTTAACAGTGGACTCAGCTTTCACCATTCAGCATCAGTTTTCCGATGTTTAGGTTCCTGTATATTGATGATACTGAAACGTAAGTCAGCTTCACATTTTACACAAAGGTAAAAAAAAACGTAAAATAAAAGTCAAAAAAATAAAAACGGCCCATAATGGCAGAAGCGGTGCACAAGAAGATAGAGCAAATTATCTAATCCAACCCGTCGTCTAGTCTTTTCAGGCATAGCTAGTGTGATGAGCTCCCACAGCAGACCACAGACAACTCCACATAGACACTCCACAGGCCCAGAATGGACTAACTTATTACCATTGGCAGATGAATGTCCTGAAAATCTATGAACCACCATCTTACAGTCATAGCATGATCCCAGGGAACTATCTGTGAAAAATCGTCAGGAAGATACTGAAATAAGAACCTACCGTTCCATAATCAGCACAAGAACGTTGTCGCTGACTATTGCATCGTGTAACTGCACAACGTTTGAGTGACAAAGGCGAGATAAGCATTCAAACTCCCGTGCTCCCGCAACCCTCCCGATCGGATCGTCGAGGAAATAAAGCTTGCCCACATATTCTTGGTTTGTCTGCTTATCAATCAAAAGACGAAGTTCGCTGACATCGCCCCTGTGGGAGGTTAAATGCATTGTACTTTAAACTCATTGACAATGGCGCCATGACAGTGAGATTCATAAAAACATCAGGCTGAATTCTTGCTGCACTGATGTTATGCAGACTTAGCTACTTATCGCAGAAGTGATTAAATTGATTCAATGTTGGTTCTTTGGAAGAACCCCAATGCTGAGCAAAAGGAAACTGAAAAGCCTGGAACAATTTGACATATTTAATAAAGGCAGAAAAAATTGCAGATCAGTGCAACTGGAACATGGCCCACCGTAGCTTACTCAGTAAAGCCATAGAAAGTAATGCTTAGTTGTCGCACTGCCCCCATCTAGTAGTATGTGTCTTTCCGTAAAGACTTGCTGAAGTTGTTCTCAAATATACCTGTGTAGGGATCGGGTCTTAGGAAACCTTCACTACATGATTGGATGGTCCTGATACTCACCTACTCCAGTTGTTCGAATGACCGATAGCGGATACATGAGCCACTCCTATTTAACATACAGAGCTGTCCGACCACACACCGGTCAATCTGTATATCTAAATGAGTTCATTAATAATGGCTGGCCACAACTGAAGTAGTCTGTTTATTGATTACGTAACTTCGACCCATGTAGTTAGAAAATATGCCCTTGAAATCACGTTGGATGATTAACTAGCCAGTCGATGGTAATGTAGGATGTTTCGCCTCGGTGGCAAATTATTTGAACTGCTTATGCCAAACATTATTTTTTGAACAAAGTTCTTTCGAATATGTTATCGACGTGAGTAGTAGGCATGCCAGTCGGGTTTCGTTCACCAAGTTCTGTCTCGCAATCAACCAAATTGATGAATTTTTGGTTCGTTAATTCGAAGCAAGACATAGACTCCGCATTGCCAAAAATCAGAAAGTTTTGACTTTAGGTTTCGGCGGTCAGATGGTGGTTGTCAATTGGAAACACTTTTGGTGAATACACAAAGTGATATCGATCAAGATGGACGGAACAGTGTACTGCTGAACGTAGGCGTGCCCCGCGTTCGCTGTCAGACAAACTTGACAAGCCAATTTGATTGGTCTGTGGTCTGGACGCCCCAATCAGATGAAAGGTTTGGGATACCACTTAGTATATGTTTAATGCGTTGTTAGCTTTCTATTAGTATTACCAAGAGCCTATTCTGGATACTGTTTAGATCTCGACTATGGAAGCTTCTGAAGCGAGAGGCTTACTGAGAAACTGCGATATTTTGCGGTGATTTAAAGCAGGGAAACACCCGAGGCATACCATACATCGCGGAAAATGTCGGCGCGAAACCGCGGGGAAAATGGGACATCCGAATTTACGGCAATACCAAAAGGTGGACATTATATCCTGCCAGCTACCAGCAGTTGGAATCTTAACAAGTAAAGTAGATTCAACACAACCCATCCTAAATTTCTTCTGATGTACATAGGCTGCGCGAGTGTAACCTTCATTGTAGAACGAATATTGTAAGCTAAATGTAGCATAAGCTTTCTTCTACATCGCTAGGCCACTACAAGTTACCCAGCTCGGTTTAATACCGTAGCTGGCAAACCTTGTCGTTTCAGCTGACTTCCTTCAGATTTTCTGAGCGCATCTATTAATAGACTATTAACCACAAATTCACCGACAGTTCCTTTGACAATGAACTTACTTGTCGAGCCTTCGAAGCACGTAGTAATGCAATCCGACGTCGGTCCATCGAAGAGTTGGAGATTTTGGAATCGGTGATTCTGGAGCAGGAAGACATTCAAAGTCGAGAGTAAGAATATTACCAGAGCTGGAAGAAAGAACGGGACCTTCATACTTGAAGACAAGCGCTCACTTCAAATGTCTATAATCATCTCATATTACTTAAGTAATCCAAAAGTTAAGCACCAGTCTTCGATGACGTAGGGTGGATATTATCTGGTGGAACCATTTCATAGAACGTGATGGACTGAAGTGTTTTTGGATTTGATATAGAAGATGATATCAAAGTTCTGGGTTTCCAATGGTCTTTTCAGAGTTTGGTAATTTTGTGGCAAACATTTCATCACTAGTCAAGTGAAGCAGGGTACACCATTTTCTACACTTGCCTCTGATATGAAAAAGCGAATGGGTAAAGTAATCAGTGACATTTCTCTATCCAAGACAACTCACCTTCGATGCGTATGAGACAACTGGTTTGGACACGTCCAGCGATATTCTCAGCAACCAGGGTATAGAGTCCGGCGTCCTGATAGATACACCGGTCAACCGACAGTGAAGCATTAATTGTGAAACACTGTGCGTCCTCTTTTGTACGAGATATTCTAGATCCGATTTTTGTGCGATGTGACTCAACTACACGTTTGGAGTCCCGTGTCCAGTACAACGTAGCGGTTGGAACCGCGTCAACCCAACAGGGCAGTTCAAATGAGCAATGAAGTTTGACGGTCATCACAGGGACTGGTACTTCAAGAAATACCGGAGCGTCTGCAAAAGTGATCGGTGAGTTGAAAGTGTTCAGTTAAGGATTCTGAATGTGATTCTGCCAAAAGTCATGAGAAAGAGCTCAATACCCTTTCTTTAATGCATTGTGTTCAATTTTCTTGTCAGGTTTCAAGCTACTCCTATAGAGGTTCATAATACTTTCTTAGTTTAAACGCCCATTTTTAAATTAGCGGATGCATGATTGAAGGGCTATCTACTGGTTTGACAGTGAGTCCGTATGCGGTGGCGCTGCCATGTGCCGTTCATTCTATCGACTCTCCAAGTGTATTTGTTGAAGTGGTCATCTGTTTTGCACCATGCACTTCGTTTACTATTTCACAAGCAGCCAATCCCCTTCCTTCACCGAAAAAATTCCCAAATCACCGAAATCACCTATGGGAGAGTGGATTGAACTGCAATTATTTAATTTAAGCTTAGTACGTATAATCCAGCGGGGGAGTGCCAAAGACCAATTTCTTCAAAAACTGTACTCCTCTTCTTCTTGTGTTGCAGTTGTTCTTTGAAGGTTTTAGTCTCGGGACTTTGGTCTTCTGGCCTTTTATCATCCTTGAGACAGGTTAATGCAGAGCCATAATGAATACCATCAGCATCAAACATCCACTTCCCTACGCTTACACTTTCCGGACAATTCTGTTGCTAAAAACCCAAGTTAATGGGTGAACCAGACGGAATAAGCGATTCAAACCAAAATAGGATAAGAAGAACATGGTATCCAGGTCCACCATACTACCCGTGAAAGTAGGAAAGCCCTTCGCTGAGGAGTTGTTTATTAAAAAACACCAGCCAAACAGTTATAGGCTACTGGACAGGAAAACAAAACTCATATGCACCTTCTTTTTAAAAGCTGAATACCGGCCTTCTTTTTGAACACGTCTTCTTGAACTTTTTACGGATATTCGTTGATTACCACGCTAATGTAAACGAATGCTGCAAAACAGTTTCACAAATTCCGTAATAAATACCACCTTCCATTAGATCAAGGCAGAGTTACGAGAAAACCACATACTACCCACACGTTTCATCAGTTTCCACCTTTAGACCCGTAAGTGGGTTATAGATGACGACGTCGATACTTAGGAGTATAATGGTATGCACTTCCGTGAGATGTACACAACAGGTGTGGTTTGCAGTTGACTTTAAAGGAAGCGTTACATCAGAATCCGTTCCACGTTTTGCGAACCACTAGAATCGACCCACTTAACAGCCGTACTCTCGGAACAATGATCGGATGAAACCCAATTTTCCCCCGCGATGACCTAATGGACAGAACCGCACCCAACATAGAAAACAACAATGGGGTCAAGTGCTAACAGAACAACGGAGGCCGGATTACTTGCACCTAAACTACTGAGAAGCAACTTACGATAGATCCATCCTACAGAACGGCCAAAAGTAAAATGATGAATGATAGGGACCCGACAAAGTCACATGATGTGACAAGAACAATGCATGCTATACGACAAACTGACAAGGCAACCTTTCTGACAGTGTACCTTCACTTCATTCCAGACCGAGCTCCAATATGTTATGTAACCGTTTTCTCACCCCCATCTTGGTTACTCTTTCGGCGAAACTATTGTGCGTTTAGCAATAAAGTCGTGATGAATTGGAAACTAATTATTTTTCTAGCATTTTGACCTCCGTTTGAGTGTTTAGACAATCCTCGCAACCGTGCTATAGTGACAACACCGATAGGCCGCACACATGAGGTGACCGATCATTTTCGCCAGTGTCATCGTTCTACCATACGGAATTTCAGTGGTGAGCGGAAAACAGTATGTAGAGCGTCCTTCAGTACCAGCACAGATGGCGTGAATACATATACCCAGCACAGAGGCGTGAATACATATACTCTATCTGCAACATATAAAATTGGATGGCTATCTAGCAACAAAAGCAGGATTATTAAGGGTAAATTTTGAAGGTACCATACTGAAGGTAAACTAGACAAATATTTTCCTTCATCTGACAGGACCTTCCTCTGAAACATCGAAATCCACCTGCGTAGGAACCATGAATTTATTCGTTGAGATTGAGCAGTGGATCTTAACCGAGCGGCAAGTTTTGTCATACACATTTTGACATAGACTCATGGTGTCACTACTGGAAAAGATAGCACACCAAAACATTATGATTTTTCTTGAAACTTCATTATCAGATACTCCATTTCACTTCCCATTCAGAATGACCAAACCACTTCCGTGAAGTGGACGGGCCAACTAGTAGTTCGATTGATCTCTCATTCCGTTGATAGTATTCGAAATGTTTTGGACGCAACGTGCTTTTGGTTGCTTATTGTTACGATCATTTATTGTTCACTCTGGTCTGCTCTATCCGGGTGTCACTATAACCTTCAGTAAATAGGGTATGAAAGGTTAGCCAACTAATTGTATTTGAACTGCAGCGTTTCCCTACCTGCCTTCTGTACTGTTCAGTATACTGCTGTCAGTCACTTACTGGACCGTCTAAAACAAACGTCATGAGTTTGCACCAATTCACTCATGGTCATTCTACCCATTCTGACAGTCGGCATCCAAAGAATATTGTTTATGATACAATGCATACAGTCTCCGCGTTTTCATTTTTGAATGGTGATGCTCAAAAAGCGTGTTTGTATGTCATTGAAATACTCTTGGTCTAATTAGACTACAAGAGCAGGTAACTTTCAAGTTTAACCATCCTAGCAGGCTTCTTGCCCGTATGAGAGTGGAGTCCTATTTCCGTTGAGTAAATTGTCAATCAGTGACACTGAAATACTGATCGGACTATCGATAACCACGTGTATAGTCTCATGAAGGACAAATGGAGGGAATACCTGTTTATACATAATTTGCCTTCTTGTTTCATCTGTCTCAAACTCGAAACTTGCAGCTCTACGAATCCTGGGACAAAAGAATTTCTGATGATTGGACGAAACTTCTTGTCAGTACAGGGATTCCTTGGCTCATCGATTATTCTTCTTTTAACCATATCGGATGATGATCGACATTTCCCTAACTTACTTTACACAGCTGGACTGCGGACAGGCACCCAACACCTAATGTGACAAGGAGTGATCCGAGTAGGAACTGAGGATTTCAGTAATTAGAGATACCAAGCACCGTGTGACCATTCGGTCATTGGTCCTTAAGTCTGAATTTAAGTTTGTTTGTCAAAGTGAGTGAAATGAATTCAATGAATCTACATGAACAGGACTGATTTGGTTGGCTATCAATCGAATGGAGCTGGAATAAGACAAGTATAAGTATACTCCTTCTTAAAAAAAACGTGCTCTGGTAACGAGTTTTATGACCTGAATCTAAAGTAGATTTAGACTGTCTGTTTTATTTTGCACTGTTCAAGTAACCTTCTCCATACTCCGAAACTGTAACATATGAATAGGGCAAATCTTTTCGATGCACACCTTTTGCTGGCTCAAACAAACAAAACCAAAAAAATCGATCACAGCGGTATTTGGGTGTTATCAAATCAATGCAGTTGCGATGCAAAGTTTTGACAGTGAACCGTTGAAACAGCTCTGATTGTGCATAAGGTCAGTAGGTATACGATGAACGTGTATTGTAATGGCTGGATCGTATGTATTTACTGTGAACGTGTGAATAACTTTGCGTTTTTAGCTGGCGATAAATCAGTCTCGGCACTATCAACATTTTTCCGTGGCAAGTTGACTTTGCTTAACACGAAACAGTGGCCTGTTGAACTCCGTCTCCCACGCACAAATAGCGAGATGTCACGGAAAATTTCTGAAGTGGTGCTGTTAACCTGCGATGATTACAACGTGCAATTCCAACCGTTTAAGATGATACCATGCACTGACAACGTCTTGAGATTTAAAACAGAATGACATAAAATAAATCAAGATTTTCACATAAGAATGACTACAGTTAAATGAAATTAATCGTTCTTTTGAGTATGACACTGCTCGTTCTGAGTGGTTGTGTACCTATACAAGATGATACAATCATGACTTGTGATCATCTCAGACCATGGATGCAGTGTGGTAAAAGATCATGGACTAGTGGCAGCAAAGCCCCGCACACGCAGTGTGATAAATGCTCGTTCGTAAATGCTCGTAAACAAGAGACCTAGCTGAAACGAACCAAAATTTCCCGATCGTACTATGCTTTTGAGTAGTATTTAATCAAGCAAACATGTTTCATGCAGGTCGAAGTCGATCAAACCAATGAGCAATGACAACCAAAGGCAGCGACCTCAGTGAATCTGAAATTGACATGGTATTTGAAATTTGAGTCCATCTTGCAATTTTCAAGCAGACAGCACGACAAGCTATGTAACCATGAGCTTTGGAAACGAGCTCCGTAAATTACCATTCACAGTTCGTTTGCCCGCCTTCTCATAGCACAGCAGCCAAACGATTTCTTGTACTAGGATGCAAGTGGAGCCAGAACTAACCGTGATCCGCTATCCCGATTTTCTGGCTACACACCACACTGATTGATTGAACAACAGCGTAACAGCTCCGTGTGTCTTCTAGGTGCGGGTAGTTGTTAGCCTAAAACGGAAGAGAGGACTCCGTCCTCTCGGCAATAGTAGGCACTTTCAACCATCGAGGATATCGGAGACTATGATCCAAAATGTTCCAGCTTCACCGCCGCTGATCGACGGCAGACCTATGCACTGGTCTCGGTGAGAAATTAGGCATCGTCCTGAGAGAAGTAAAGTTACCTGGATTAGTCAGAAGGAACCGGATGCTGTCGCGGAGCTTCCATCATCGTGGTGGGTTTTCATCAAGGGTCAGAGGAAATTAGCTTAAGTTAAAAAGGATAGAAAGAACCTAGTTTATAAGACGGTGGTTCACAATGTTGTATGTACGTGTGCGAGTGATTCATTTATTCTCTTCGAAGTTGCCCCGTGTGGGAAGGGGTGAAAAGTTAAATTCTACACCACATCAGCTTAACAAGGAATAAATTTTTCAGCGGAACTGAAATGCGTCTTATATCTTCATCGTTCTTCTATATAAACGGTCAAGATTCCAAGTTTGGTGTATGTGCTAGGTGTCCACATGGCGTGGAAACAGGTCTCATTTCAGATAACCATAAACGCCCCATCTCTAACAAACTCTAAGAATTCTTTCTGAATCTACGAGGATTCTTTTTTCCGGTCAGTTATTTATATAGCTGTTTTGGGTGCAGATGTTTATGGATT
Organism: Opisthorchis viverrini; assembly: GCF_000715545.1. Classification (NCBI taxonomy): domain Eukaryota; kingdom Metazoa; phylum Platyhelminthes; class Trematoda; order Opisthorchiida; family Opisthorchiidae; genus Opisthorchis; species Opisthorchis viverrini. The sequence goes on along the minus strand of NW_008751658.1, from coordinate 4,922,228 downwards.
TTGATTGCTTCAATTCAAAGCGAACCAGTGATTTGCTTTCGTTAGAGACTCCGTTAATTCAGGTGAGCTCTTTGTATAATTCACAGCGTAAAGACAATCCACAGGTACCCCACCTACGTACACAGGTTCAGATTCTTGCAGTTAGTATGTCGATTTTACTGGTATGCTGTTCTAAGCAAGCCAAAACCAATGTTCCTTTACGAATTCACGTTGACTGAGAAGAGACACCCGACAAAGACTTATTCATTGTTAATTTACTTGCAAACAAAGTTTCTGGTGTAGGTGAATGTTATTCCGATCACCTCAGACAGTTATTTTGGATCAGCGAATTCGTTTATTCGCTGAAACTTGGCATCGTATACATATTTCTGATGAAGCCACAACTCCCTTTTTATGTAGCGATTTAACAAGGATTGCAGCTTGAGTATCTCATTCATCCATTGCTGCTGGACGATTGCACTGAAATTTGACCTCGCGGATCTACGCCATCAGCATACAACACTATATCGAGAAGAGCCAAACTCCCCGTTAACAAAGCCAAACAGATAAGCATGAATTGGTAGACTGTGGAAATCGGCACATCTCTAGTTTGATCCTATTTGGGTTTTTGGGCGCTAACTCAGCTGCGCGACGGTCTGTGATGAAAGTCCGCTGATCTTCCCCTACTCGTCGGTTGTTAGTAGTAAAAACTAACAAATCCTTGTAATCCTGCGACGAAACGTACTCAACAATCTACTCGCCTGATTCGGATCCCTTAGAAATTTTAAGCAGAAACCAATAACTTCGGTTTTGTCTGGTCTTCACCGTTTGAATGATAAATCTATAAGTGCCTAGGTGTAAATCTACCCCTAGTTAACATTTCGCGCCAGCAGCAGCAGATGGGCAGATCCAACTCCGCTCCACCATTTGGAACATTCTCCACAAATAAAGTGATGGTAACTGTGGGTCAGAAAGCTTTATCCTGAATTTCGCCATTGACCTCCACGTAAAAATAGACGTCCACTAATGAGTATCCACTACCAAACATTGAAAGAAGCACAACAAAAACAAGTTACTCACCAGCCTTTTTTACAATAAATTCCTTGGTTGTTGATCCACGAATATTCACCGCTTTGCATATGTACACACCAAAATCGCTTTCTGTCAAATTATGAACTTGTAAAACTGCAACATCGGAAGTCTTCGATACATAACTCTGGTATCGTGACAGCCTGTTTTGTTGCGCGGATTCTGTGGTGAGAGAGAAGGTGTTATGGTATGAACATATTTGATGAAATAAGAGATTCTCGTGCGCAGGATAAGGGAGTTCCCAAATGGGAAACTTCAAGTGTGACCACACGAAAAACGGGCACAGTAGAAACAAGTTCACTATATCGACTGACGAGGAAGGTGGTTCGTGTCCAGCCTCACGGTGATCGAACGACTAGACTCAATAACCTCTATGTATACGACTTTGTGCACTTATCAAAAATACTACACAAAAAGTCAAGATTTTCGGGTCTCGATTACGTGAAGCATGCTGAAAGTGTCTGAAGGTGTGTTTGACAATCGATAACCTCAAGTTAGGTACGGTTATTAATGGTGTTGACAATTAATGGTGTTGTGACAAAAAAGACTGCCTGGAATGCTCCTTCAGAAAGATATCGATCAGTTCTACTGTCATAGGTATCGCCGCAACCACAGGTGAGCCTACATGTCGAACAGCTGTAAGACAGTTCACCTGGTTGAACCTGTACGTGCTTTCTCCACACGGTTACGCCATCGAAACCCGAAAAACTGCTGATTTCATGTAAAGCATTGCTAATAAGAGCGCAACAACCCAAATTATGTAAACAGATGCTATCGGTTCGAGCTGCCTGACGGGCGCGAATCTGAATCCGAAACACCCGTTTCCTCAGAGTGATGTATTTCGATGCAAATAACTCCTTGTTACTATCTCTTCTACTTATATGTGTTGAATGTTCAACTTCCGCGATTGGTGGAAATAAATTGAAATGTTGACGTCTCACAACTTACAGAATTCAACCGGTTTGACAAAATGGATCCAGGAAACGAAACGCTTCAAATTTTCCAAATCTAGATGCGCTTTTTGTTCTTCAATCAATGATTGTTTCTGAGACTTCTTAACATGGTGCCCAGTGCAACGTTCCCTTCGAAGTGGTGACACAGCGAATGCACTCAAGCTACTTATAGGAATCATCAGTTATTCAAACTCGTTAATTAGAGCACCTGACTTTCTGGATGTTGTCCAGCTAGATACAGTTACAAACATCCCAGCTGTCCTAAGTGGGGCACGCTGACTCGCTCAAACACACTTTCCAATCACGACACTTAGAAAACACACGATCCCATGAACCAATATTGGAAAGTATGTGGTGTAAACTCGACCAGGATGTGCTTTGTTTTAATCGAACGGTTCAATGTGTAAGATTCATTCTGCTATCATTAAAAGCCAACCAACGGAAGTGCAGTTTTTATATTCTCTTTGACGTTTGTCGGATTTCGTAGTGCACGGACCTATCGAGATGTTCACAAAACTAACACATAGCAAAATGCTCTTCCTGTTTTTGCAGTGCAGTCGAGTCTATTGGTTTGTATAAGAAGCCCTTAAGTTCAAATTTAGCTACACCAGGAACATTACGAGGGTCTAAAATTCGACGGTATTCAGTGTTAATCCATGTAAACCTTGTGAAAAATCGTGCCACTTCTATGGGGAATGTGATTAGCTTGTTGCGGAGACCAAATATAACGAGTTAACCAACAGACAAAAAGCTTGATAAAGCGACAAGACTAACCAGGAATCTCAATGGGTCTACCATTCAGCGACCAACTGAAACGAATATCCGCGTCTGGTTGGATTGTTTGGAGATTGGACCTCAGTTCCAGACGACCTCCGACTGGAGCATACAATACTGTGCCCTTGGGATCAACGAAGGTAGGTGACACTAAAGAGATAAGCAAGAACGACAAATTATCTTAGTAGTAAACGATAAAAAGAATATGGGAATCACCTTTTTGCCCTTTAAGTATATTACTCCGTGGCAAGTCCTACACAGGACGGCGCCTGTTCGGTTTAGCCAATCTCATTGGGAAATTTACTTCGGCACAGCCTCTAGAAGCAGTTATTTCCATGTTGTATCACACCGAACAGAGTAACCTAAGTATTCCCAAAAGAGGGATCAACAAAAAATACATTGCATCTGCACATGAATTGTTTGAAGACTATACGATCCCTAATTTAGTGTCTTCATTCAAGGGGCAGGACCAAATAATCATGAGGGGTGACCTACTAACAAGCAACAACCCCTTAACAACTGCTCTTCCTTTTGTTTGCAGGGAAGCTGATATATTGGAAGCTGCCACAATCGGTGACGCAACATTATTATTCATACCGATATTTACAGTGTTTGTACAATTAACATGTGCTATTTTCATTTGAAGTTCTTATGGCTCTGGAAACTAGGTATTGGAACACATTATAGATGGCTACACTAACTTACGTTTGGATTGTGTTCAATGATTCAATGCTTCTGAGTCACAAAAATTCGAGATGAACTTTATTAGTGAAAGTTAATTTTAAAAAGTTGTCTCCACTTGTATGAGTGTGTACTGTTTCGTTTAGGAGCGTGATAGTTCCCAATATATTACTTTCACTCCAACAAGGGGAGGCTATTGCTAGGAGATGCCTTAATGCTCGGTCATTCCTCAAACTTTCATAGCTTCAGTCCCCTGAATGAAAACTGTTTGTGCACAAAATCCTACCCCCTAGATGACTTCCACAATGCCTACTCGTCGAACTGTTTTCTTAGACAGATGATTCAAAAAAAACCATCGCCGTTTCCTTTGAGATAATCTGAGGCAAATTTGTTCGCAGTTTTCTGGTAAAAGAATGGACGCTTAACTCCGCGTCATTCTTTGCAGGATTCAGTTTCTGCTGCCTGTCTTGATATTTAGTCTATCTCACAGTATTCACCATATATTTGAGTGACGAACACTGATATTCACCTTCATACCTTTCGTTAGCCGGACTATTTTCACTTTTTTTTACTAAACCACACGAAAAACTCTTGGAGTGTCACGTTTTGTAATGGAGAATTGCAGAACCGATCCACACAGTTTAACAAACAGGACAAGTAAAATTAGCTCCTAGTAATACCACACTGCACTTACATGAAACATATCTTATGGTACATTGGCGTATAGCTGTTTGTCACAATGCGTTGTTCTAAGTGTGGTGCACCTGGTCATAGCAGTCATCTAGGCCTATCTGTATCGCAATAGTGCTAGACAGGTGGCAAAAGCTGAGCAGTCGAAGTCACGCTGTCATGGCAGCGGAAACGGAGCTTCGAGGTGCAATGGCCCACACATTTGTATTCCAGTTTCTCACGGGTCTCCCATTTATCGTAATTGGTCTACCGAGCTACGGACACCGTCACAGTCGTATTACAGCACTGATTATGGATTGTGTTTTTCCGATACTAGAAAGTGACCGCGTTGAAATGGGATCTGCCTTGTCACCACTGTAGCCTAACAGCATGAGTCTAGGTACCTTAATACACCGTCTCAAATAAATTCGACGATTTGCTCAATTAGTAGGCAAATATTGGATATCTTATTCATCTGGGTAAGAATGGCTGGTTATTAGCAAGATGAGGACGTATTCTGACGACCGATGACAACTATTTAATTAACTGATAAGGGTCAGTCATTGCAAATCCATTGTCATCCTCGTGGAGAGCATTGTACGCATTTCCTGAAACACAACTTGCCTCGTGTTTGGTCTTGAAAGGCTTGTTTCTTTGGACGCGGAACACAGTGTGAATACCTGGAAAATTGTCTTCTTTGTAGAATGTTGCCATTTGGAAAATGAATTACTGTACCTTTGCTGACTTATAAATCATTTGTAGGCAATCATTTGTAGGTGACAGCCTTTACTAGTCCGGTCCGTACAATGTGGTGCGATTTCTCCAGAATGTTCGCTCCTACCTGATTATCTAATGTGTTCCACCGTTCAGTCTTTAAACAAATTTCCAAGTTTGGAGAGTAAAACGGCTCGACTGCGACTTAAGATAAAGCTAGAGTGGACCAAGCAGACCAGGCGTCAACAACTGTTCAGAAAGCTTAAAGGAAACACTTTCAGGAACAAAATAACGACAAACTATGAAGTAATTCACAACCACTCACACAGAGCCGACAATAAAGGTGTGTATCGAGTGGTGATAAAGCTACAAACGTGTCAGATCAGCATACAGACACCGAAGATCCGTACAGGAATATCTCTCAACTTCTCCCAGGTTCTTTACCCACCAAGGAAATGTGCGCAGTAAACAGGTGATCATGTACTGCGCTATACACATACACCATTCTACTTTGGAATAGGATAGGGTTAACGAATGGCTTATGTGCCAGTTCAAAAATTACCAGTTCAAGCAACCTGAAACATTTATTTGCTCCATTGATTTTCAGCTGGCCTGCCTTGGATGTGGAGGATGACCGAATCTCAACGTCAGGTCTACTTTAGTTTCGGCACTATTCGACAGGACGAAATAACTAAGTAGGATTTCCACACTATATATGTGTGACTTCTTTCTCCTGGGTGCCCTCGCTGTGTCACCACGTGAATGCACTGAAAACTACTTGAGAAGGTCCGTTCTCAAACTGATTGATATTCCAGCTCCCTGGTCAGCTTACAGTCGATACGGATTGCCTGTTGTAATGTATCAGTCAAAGTAATGTCACAGTATTCCTCCGAATCTCCAAGAGAGTTTCCTGTTTTCCACCCAATGACCATTTGACAAACGGATAGTCTAGAGAAATACACTCATTTGCAAGCAAATTCGGTTTTGCGGGAGACACACCTGGAACCCAGCTGAATCTCTCGTTTATGATGTTGAAGAATTTTCAGCAACCTTATGAGTAGTGTGTCACGTCTAAACGGATCTTCCGTTTTTAGAAGAAACTACTTCAGCTCTGCTACAAATTACTGATGGACCGGATCCACTCCCGCTGATCACAGATTGTAGACCTCTGAATCAAGGTGACGAACAAGTACTGCTGTGTAGTTTGCAATGCAGAAGCTCATAAAAAACGTAAACGCTCCAGGCAAATCCTCCAGGCAACTCTCACTTCAAGAACAGATTTGTGGATGTTTTCCTTGCTGTAGACTCTGAGCCACAGATTGGTGTGATGGGAAATGTGTGCAATTGACTGTTTTGAAATTCCAAGCTTATCAGTGTTGCTGTCGAGCGATTCACACCTACTGATACTCATATTTTTCTACGGGAGAGCTTCTGATAATGAAGCCCAATCGATTTACACCACCTGTATCCAATTATTCAGTGATCCTTCGCCTCTAGGTAAGTCCACCTCTGCTGGACTTCGGCTTCTAAATTATTTCTGCTAGAGTTCTGAGAACAATAAATTTGTGGTATCCAGGACCAAAGTTGTAAGGCTACTATCCCGGTAGTCCCTACAGTCACGTGAATGCATTTCAAAGGAGAATTGTAAGTCTAGGAATGAGTGCGTGTTTAATGATTATCTGCATGTCAGTGCTGAGCGAGGAGTTTTAGAGATAAACGAATAAAACTTCAAAAATCAGCTGACCTGGAGTTGCTTCGTGGATAGTCACTATTGAAGCAGACATTCGTTGTTGTCGTTCTGTTCAAGAAAGAAATAGAATGTAGGAAAAACGGTCAGAGGTCGTTGGCCTTTCAAGTTCAGAATAAGCTTTCCCAACAGAATTCATTGAAGTGATAGCAACCTGGAAACATACTTGACTAGTCCATCTCCATAAGTTATACAAAATAATCGACGGTCCACACCAAAAAGTAAACAAAAGGTGTGAGATACCGGGACGGAGCAAAAATCAAGGCCTGGTTTCGCAGGTAACTGAGGGTATAGTACGCTTAACTGCCTTGAAGGTAAAAGACCACAGTATATAAATCAAACGAGTCAACGAAACGGAGAACGCATCATGGCTTTTGTTGACCCAGTTCAGTCACAATAACTGGTGATCACCTTTTTGGTAAGGCCAGCAAAACGGATACGGCGTGGAGATGACAAGTGAAATTACGGTGTTCTTAAAGACTACGTTTTGAAGGCCATATACTGCGAAAACGGATGATATGTCTTTGTTTTTCCAGTCGTCTAAGCACTTTCCAGGATACTTATTCAGAAGGACATTCATTGCCTTGATTACAATTGCCGTCCAAGGTAGCATACCTGGCTACCGCTGGTTCATGCCAACTTAACACATGATCACGGGTATTTTGGACACTTGACTCATCCAGTAGCTTATAAATTCTGCTATTCGTTGCACACATATGTGCCTCTAACGCCGGGCAGGTTATATTAGTAAACTACAAGCTTTGCCCCTTTCGGTCGCATACATATCGCCATTAGCTTGTAACAGGAGGATCATCTTGTATGCACATAAGGTGAGCTTACAGACAGTCCTTCACACATACAAGACTACAGTTGTGATCCTTGACAGGTTGACTGAAGAAAGAAATGGGTACAAGCTGTTTTGGTATTTTCCACCAGTCAACTATATGACCTGTCTGATAGGAGTGAAGATGAATGTCAACCATTTCTCGCAGTACCAGACAGACGAATTATTTTTATTGAAAGGAGGATAAGAGGGTTGCAAAACTCTCGACAATCTTTTAAAATGTGTGAGCGCTTTTTTCTCCAAATGTGCCCACTTCACCTATTATTAATTATTCCTATAATTAATTGAAATAAAATTATTAACAAGGTTCCATTAGGCTGGAACTAATTGGTACGATAAGTATATAACCAGATGCCTCTCGTAAGAAGTTTCCGGCAACCGTGTTAAACCCGAATATTTTCTAATTTAATATACTGGAGGCTGGCCTCGAGGAATGCACGTTTTAATAAGCAGGTTATTTAACATTAATGGAATGTTTGAAGTTTTGTTCCTTCCTCTCCATGCAACGCTTACTTGCTGCTAAGTCGACGAGTTTGCGAACAGACTGACTTGGAGCTCCTCGACCGTAGGCCGTCACAGCTACAATACGAAGCCAGAATTCTTGCTCCGGATCCAGGCGTCCCAACGGGAGACGTGTTCGCTTGACGTTAGTCTCCAACACCCTCCATACTGTCTCGTCATCATCCGCTGCGGACTGTCGTGATGCGCTGTGATCTGCACGCGGAACGGGACTTAGTGCCAGGCGTGATGCATTGGCCACTCCACGAACCTGTACTTCGTAGGTGACTGGTGTCAAAGTCTTTTCCAGACTGTACGCCCGGGGCAGTTGCCACACTAATTCCGGAGCTGTACTTCCTGCTAGGATATCAGCAGGCGCTTCAATTGATGGTCGGATGAAACTGAGATCAGGAATAACTGTAAACAGAAAATTTCAATTTTGTTTGCGTAATAAATAGAAGAAACTGAAGCAATATCCGGTGTGAAACATTAGGGTACCACATCGATGTACTTTCTTCTTCCACATAATCAGCAAGCAGTTTGAACTTTTCAACAGACCTAGGTGACCTTGCAGAGTGCCAAGATCAGGATCGAATGTTTTGTGGAAACTGAAGCGATCTACCCGGGTAAACATGCTTCGCGCGCGTATCATTTTAGGTCTAAAGGATATAGATTAGAGAACGCATAGCCAGTTGATCAAGTTGGGTTTTGTATTGAAGACCCTCCACCACACTGACTAACGTTTCAGTATAGCTCCTTCGGTACTCGGAGAACTAATGTTGCATTAGCAGCCTCTTTACCGGTATTAAGTCTCATGTGCACTTTATGATATAGCCATATGTTTCCGGCCACTCTGCTTGAAATTTACGTTAGTTTTGTAGCAAGATCTCCGCTGGAACAAGGAACAATACGTTTCACCAGCAAGTTATCCAATGACGAAAGGATGAAAAATCCGAAATTCCTGGATGAAAATTTCTATTCCCCAAACTAGACTGATTTAGGTGACGTCAGCTTTCGGTTTATTCGAAAAGCGCAACATGGGTTTAAACAGGATTAAAACCTAATTGTTTACTGCTTCGTCAGCTATTTATCGGTGGGATTGCCATGACTAAATTAATTAAGTAGAATCACATTGTAACATGTAATTGTGAAAACTGTTGAGGGTGACTTCATATCAACACAGCGATTTAGTTTAACCATATGCTAGATAGTATCAAACTTTCGAGAAAAAGGTGTTAACCCACAACAGCCATTCATTCCCGCCTTCAGGTCAATGTACGTAAATATATCCTTTGAGCCAGACTGTTTTGTGAGCTATCAAATAGTCGAGCATATGAGCAAATTGTCTCAAGTCTTGTTAGATCATACAGTGAGTTTTATCGGGTTCATCTGAGTGAGATCGCGACATATTTCGTAGACGAAGTTCCTGTTTCAGAAGACTTTCATCAACCTACATACATTTGCCTTTGCTGGTAAAATCACCTACTACTAGGACCTTTCTCCCGCTATCCAGAATGCCTTCCATTTTGCCGACAGGGTCTCCACTGTTCACAGCTGTTCATTAAAGCTTTTGTCTAAATATGAAATAACACAGAATTAGTCTAATTCTACTCTGTAGCAGACTGTTATCTAATGATACTTGTGTAGAGATAATGTGCCGAAATACTGGTAGCTGGGGTGTGTTCACTAGTTGTCGGTCAGATGGCTATTGATCTGTTCACCGGCAATTAACTTGCAAACGTTTCGTCACCAAACGGAGAGACTCCGTCAGTACACCCAGCTGCATACTGTGCAAAAGTTGAAACCTTATGTTACTTTCGATAATGCACCCTCGTAGTTATTATTGGCCTCATGTGGTTTATAAACGGCGGTTTTGAGGAAACAGCTTCCAAAACCGAGGACAACTATCAAGCCAATGGAAGCAGGTTCTGAGCAGGTTCTGATTGGTTCCCCGTCTGTCTTATAACCTGGCCAATTTTGTGACCTGTTCACTTGGCCTGATGAAGCTTTTGTGTCAAAAGCGAAACGTTGTCCAAATAAAAACTACCGATTGTTTACCAAGCTCTTCTGAAATGAAGGTTCTGAGTAACTTTATTCATTCATATCATGTACTTCGTACGAAACACAGGAGTAATATGATGACTTGCGGAGAAAGAGGGTTCTGGACCACTTTTTAACATCAGTATTTGGGTTAACTTGAGTTACATTTACTTCCAGAGACACGACTGCAAAAAGGTAATGTCGATCTGTTATGGCGGGCAGTCCTTTGCAGGAAAAGATGCACATGATTCGAAACGAATGCAACAGGCTTTAGAATATTACCAAAAAATTTTCCATTCTTTCAGACTGGATTTGAAAACAGTACATTCCACGTCTTCCGATCGAACTATTTTCGGCAATTAAATGTAGGTAAATCCTTAAGGTAGCAAAATGTTGAATTGTCGAATCAGCTTAACAGCCTCCGCGGAAATTGTTCGTGGATTCTACCTGCCCCCACCCTTCTTCCTTGGACAGTGACAAATCTTTTTATTGATGCAACTGAAGGCATGTTATGAAACGGCTATCTATTCATTCCACAAATCCACGGATTCATACACGATTGTCTAGAAAATAATCAGACTTAAATGCCACGCGGGTGTCGGGATCCCTTGTAGAATTCAGCTGTTCTAGAAAAATGTCCCTATATCACCTTGTGCAAGAGGAAATACTTCAAGCAGAAATCAGCCTTTCCATGGCGAACCTGAGATAAGGCGTCATCTTGACGCCGCTGGCGTCCGAAACATGGTTCACAAAAATCAATAGGTGCTGCACGCTCATCCTACCTATTTCGTGAAATCATGAAGTACTGAATGATGCGGATATTGAAGTACAGCATTCAAAAGGGGAAACCGAACTACAAATTATCCATTTTGATGTGGATAGAGTTGAACACTGGTAAATGGGTGATGAAATTTCGGATTATCCAACTTGAAACTATTCGCTAGTCCGTTTTACAAGATTCTGAAGAGTCTGACAGCTTTGATTCGCCCCTCGACCCACGTCGTTCGGAGTTGTTATGCAGCCCGTCCTCCAAAAAGCATGCGTGTTTCTATAACCCATGAAACGTCACACTGATGGCTCCAGTGGAGACTAAAATAATTCCTCGTAAAACAGAGTCGTTAGCTATTCAGAGATCCCTACAGATGTGGGAATCCTCATACGAATTTAGCATAAAATCCTTACTGAGGATTTCCCTGAGTAGTAACCTTTCTTCAGAAGGGATTTTCTTTAAGAAGGTTATTGTACCGGTGTTTCTAGAGTGGTGTGGATAGCTTGCTAAGAGGCTACATCATCGACCACACCTAAAGTTCTCGTATCGTAATGCGTAATTATGGTGTTGATGTTGTTAAGCGAGCACAAAAAACAGACCGCACGCACGAGGTAAATTTTCACAAGCAGATTATCTAATTGTCCTATTTTTATCGAATCTCGTGTGCTTTGTCGATCAGTAATGATGACATGATAATGCTATACTAATCTTTGTGTTTTCAGTTGATTTTAAAGATTCTGCAGCTGTTTACTGACTACCACAACGGGTTACGTTAAATCACATCCGTTCACCGAAATAACACGCGTTCCATTAGAACAGTAACCCAGACTGCGCGCACTTTGACTGTGTAATGCGACTCACCAACTTGCGGCTCGACTCGAATAGAACGAGACGGTATCCCAGTTCCAAACTGGTTCGCGGGTAAAACACGTACGTGATACGCTTGTAAGGGGTTTGGTTGTGCCCATGTATAATGTGGCTCTTTCAACTGAGTGGCAATCGTTTCCCATTGGGGTTTGCCTTCCCGTTGAACCTAGATAAAGAGGTGAACGTCAAAATGTCTTACACCAGGTACATATAGGAACACAATGAATCAGTAAATACACACGTCCGCTATTCACAACCGACTTCTTTTAAATTTTAGCATCAAGCTCAAAAGGCTGGATGTAGAAAACAGTTTACATCAATCTACATGACATCTTCAAATTCAACACTAGGCTCATGCGGACCATACGGAAGCAAGGAGGTTGTGAAAAAATTACTGGCCAGTTATATGAAAAGCTATGGCAAAGATGTGGCCGGCTACCGAAAAGCTCAGCCACGCAAGGAGTTTGCTTTAATCGGGGCGCATTAGATGGTCACCGATCGGATCGATCGACTGACCACTCCAGGTTAAAGACTGCAAGACCGCGTAGTCGCCCTACCAGCTGTAAGCAAATAATGGTTGGATTTGGTTAGAGGAGTGTTTTGTTTCCATCATCCGTTAATTAGGTTTTGTCAATTATCAAGTCCACCGTGAAGCTCGACCGTTAGTTAAGCAAACACACAGACAATCACTAGTAGTCAAAATGTTTTGACTAATCCACAGGTGGTTAGATAAAACATCGTCCCAATTGCACAAACTGTGTCCGAATGGGAATGGGAAAAGATTCTTAATCCAATTTTCCTCAAACTGTGTCAGCACAGATCTGAAAGATCCCTCAAAGGAACCAACCGATGATCGTAACTCAGCCGTATCAACAAAGTATGGTGGTATTAAAGTTTTGCCTCGCAATTAAAAATAAAACATATGTTCTAGATGATTGACTACGGCACCGTGAGGATCACCGATTCCAGAGGCTGATACTTAACTGTCCATTTATGTACACGGAGATTAGTACAGTATAATGCGCAACGGGAAATACACCAAAACCTCAACTTTTTCAGGTAAAAGGAACCTATTGTAAACCGTTTTTGGCAAGCTGGACATAAGCTAAAACTATCAAGCACCACCGATAGCAAGTACCTATTTTGATTCATCTGTAGTTCATCTCACCTCTCACGCCTGACGAATATGCGTGGTATCAAGTTTGTATGTGCCCACTCGCCATCCAAAGGGCCAGCAATCCAGGCAATCTTGAGAGATCAGTAACACTTCAAGTGGCAGTTTCGTTGAAATTATCTGTTTTACCATTGACACAACCTAATTCGATCAAGAGATTCCCTGGGATTTGGAAAAAATGTTGAAATAGAGGATTGTGCATCTTCTATAGATCATCACTTCCACCGAAAGGATTGCGTTCTTTGAGCCCACCGCTCTAGTAAACATTGTCATAACACTAACTCCCTGCCTTGTTTTTTTACTGAGCCCGTCATATCTCAGCTGTCTGCAGCAGGCAAGTTTTATCACGTGGGCAAAATCGATAACACATGCCGTTCAAGCCTACGTTTTTCACCAAAATTGGTACATAGGCCGTCAACCACTGACAAACAACCGAAGATTCATTAGACCTTCGTGCGAGGATTCAAACAGTTTTCCGGACTGGTACGTTCCTAGACCTTTTCGCTGAAGACGTCACTATCCCGTTACATCGCGTACGATCCACGGTACACAGCAAATCAAAAATATGCTCCAGCCGAAAATACACACGGACCACCTCATCAGTGTGCTGCACATGAGGATGAGTCATACGTTCGGCCATTTCCTGTTTCTTGTTTAACCTCCTAGCTGGATAACGATTTCCAACTTATGAGACTAGCCAATGTGTACATTTATATTCTCCCCCCATACTGGTCATCCGTACCCAAAACCCCGGCTAAAGAGACGAATTTAAGCCAGCTTGCGAGACAATGGCCAGAATGGTATGTCCTCTGGATTGGATACAAATATCCGGGAACTGATTTCCCTGGAACCGACTTACTGTCAACTTTTCCGTGGGAAAAACAGCTTGAGTAGTTCAGTAATAGTGAAGATGCAACGACAGTGCTTCACCTTTTGTGTGCTGCTTAGATGATGCCTCAGTTGTGCGGTATGTTAATCGGTTGCCTTGACAGAGATGAGTGGACTAAACGACGAATACCTGCTTTGCTAAACCAGTGCTGCAACTGAAGTAAATAATGTAAAAGTTTGTCTCATATTTTCACGACAACAGACCTATTCGGGCATCGTCTCAAAAGGTCAAGTCAAAAGGTTAAGAAGTCTCGGTGGACAAGAAACCCTTTTCTGACCGGAAACCAATAAAAACGAATAGCAGAACTTTTGAAATCAGTCCTGCGGAGGCAAACTTTTATGTTGCTCCGAGTGCTAGAATCTGTGAACTTCTTTTACTTCAGTGTGCATCTAAAATACACACTACGGAGTTTCCGAGTTTTCCTGAATGCACATCCAAATGTTCCGGGAGAAGTAATCCTTATCAACGACCTTATCATTCCCTGTAATTTAGATAAACTATGTATAGCCAAACTAGCATTTGCACGTAAGCAAAACATACCCTCGGTTCACGTGATCCAAGCGACATCTCACTAACTCTTCTTGAAAGCATAGACATTGTCTGCATGTCAAACTCGTGGTCCTCTCTGAAAGGGATTTGAACCCAAATATGTCCTCCAAGTGGCCCGTGGTTTGAGCCAAGAGACAGTCTTTTGAGGATCAGAAAAATCGATACTAGTTTTAGGAGACAAACAAAAAGTGTCCACTTCTGCTGGATGGTCTCTCCTGAAAGCCGTAGCTTACCCGTGACTAAAGAAAAACGTGAATCTTTTGTAGACACGGACACACTGGTTCACACTGAGCTGCGTGGATGGTCTAATCAGCACTGAGCACTTCCAGGCAAGCGTGTATTGTTGACCGCTGCTGCGTTCTTTGGCCATAATCATCACGGCATTCAATTGCTACACTGGAAAATTTATCACAGTTCGCTTCTCTTCTCTTCAGCTCATCTGAACAGAGGACTGCATATACCGGTCCAAATCCACATGGAGACAGCTCTCAGGCTGACATGCAAAATAGGTCAGCGATGTTCTTTTCAATTCGAAATTAACCGTCATATTGGCACCGGTTTCGTAGGCAAATGAGTGACTAGTTCGAAAGATATAATGAAAGTTTTTGGGGAAAAGTTCACAGACTGAGAATATCAGTATGACAACAATACATGACATATCGCTGCTTCAGTTTAGAGGATTTCGCAGCTACAAGCCCGGAGTTGTTGAGTTAACCTGCGGACGGCACTCTATCTTATGTTAAAAGATGAGGGTCAGAATAATCATGCAACTGGTAAGAAAACTACAGAAGTGCAAGTCATTTACGTACCTTTCCCTTCTGAGGAATATAACGAATGACAAAAGGGTCAGAAATGTATGGATGGGGTAAAGAAAAACTCTTTGCATGCAGTCAGTAAAATCTACTTAACAAGAGCCAACGATGCTTTCTTCCAAAAAATGGCTGCATTTTGAAAATCTGAGTACTCATTGTTGAACATCAGGTTCAGTGGCCCTGCAACTTCTAGCTTCTAAATTCCAATATTCATACACGACCAATAAATAAATAGTAATGCTATTAATGCGAGTCAAAATTACCTGAACGGCGTAGTTCATTTCTTTCTGCAACGTTTGCGGAGTTGTCAAGCCCAAAGTATGGGAGGAGTAGATCTCCTGCACATCCGGCTCATCCCAGCTAATGACGTATTCTTCCACCGTTTCGACGTGAACTTTGGGCTTGACAAAGGTGTAGTCCGGTGTCATGGCATCTATAAGGGTTTAGAGCCAAATATAAAACATCAGTTCGTTAAATAGAAAGAGTGACTTTTTTGCTAAGTAAATGAGTAGGTATGAGAAAACTACTCACAAGGTTGCTGGAAACTCTTCGACAGTCCACGACCGGTTTCACCCTTCTTGGGGCTAATCAGGTAGACGCAATCCCCGAGTTTCCGTCAATCTTATGTTCTACTTGAACCCAAATTGGACTGTTTTCGAGAAATACACTCATTTGCACATCGATTCGGTTTTCACGAGAGACTCAACTGAATCTCTCGTTTATGATAATTAGTTGAGCCTTTCGCGAAAACCAAATTGATTTGAAAATGAGTGTATTTCTCGAGAGTAGGTAGGAACTTTTCAAATATCCCTAGTGGTTGACTTTTTGGCTGAGCTTGGTGTTTATTCCTGATATGCATCGTCAACGTTTAAACAGACCGTCTGATGAACCCAATCAAATCACCATTATGCTGCAATACTGCTATTGTGGGAAAGTTGGTCGTCTATTTTCCGCCTAAAAAGTATTTGTTCGGGGCTGTACTCATGTGATAGTTTCTTGAGATGATATTTTCGGGTGTTTCAGGGAGAGTACTGAGTTCTAGGATGAATTAAACTCCTCCGACCAATACGAACCATTCCCATATGCTCGAGTGCGTCAGTCAGAAAGCTAAATACATCATAACTAGTAATTGTGATCGTGGTTCTCTAGGCCTGCAAACCCAGCATTTTCAAGAACATAAAATAAGATCGAACGACACTAATTTGAAACGGTTACGAACAAGTAAGAGTCAGGCAACTAGATACATACTACTCAAAAGAGACTACATTCCTGTACAAAGACTCGATTGCTTTTGGAGGCAGATGCATTCACTGGCATGACATATCAGTGCAAAAAATGAACGGAAAAAACCTTGCCTGATAGACAACCCCTTACCTGCTCGAACGTTCAGTCGTATAGGTCGACTTGGAGGGGACCGTTGTCCATCAATAAGCGCCACAATGCGACATGAAATGTCATGATCTAGATAGTGGCAATCTTGTAAGAGAGCTTTGGCGTTCAAGTCTCCCTGAATTTCTTCCACAGCTGGGGACCAATCACCAGCGTACCCACCCCGGACCTCTACCGTGAAACTAACTCGTTCCGAGTAGTCAACGGAGCCAGAGCGGCATAGACTTCGCTTTCTTCCCCATGTGTTGGGTTGATCGTGCTTCAAAGCGTCGATTGCTGCGTCACCCAAACGCCAGCGTAACTGAAACTCAGTTGGTCCCAGGATAACGTATCGCACATCTTCTATGCAACTAAGAAAAATATGAGAATCTGGTAAATCCAGCTTATCTGGTATATGGCAATGGCTTAGCAATAGCATAACATCATTGACTGTATTCAGCTGGATGTGTAAGGGACCGTTTCAAATGTTCGTATGGATTTCAAAGGCATGGAGAGTGTAAAGTTAGCACAGCGGTAAATAGGCAAGAATACTTCTCATTACACCTACACGCCGGTCATATATCCAGTGCAGAATGAACAAAGTTCATTGTATCCGGATAGAAAACAGACATTTGTAATGAACCTAGTGGGATGATCCGCAAGTCCCCTGATAGCACTGAATTTAAGTTTCCCTCTTATCTGCAGAAGGCCAACAAACCCTGGAAATAGTAAATAAATTCTTTCACGTTTCAGAATCTCTTATTGCTTGCATAGCGATACTCCAAAGCTCTCATGACTCATATACATCGACTATTAAGGTTCACTTGATAACTTCAAAAAGCAAAGCGTGGGAAGATTATACTACTAGTCTACTGCTCCTCAATAGCAAATGTTACATGCTTGGTGATTTGTTTGACCAGCTATAATTCTTCTGATGTGTACAAGCCTGTGCCTGCGTTTTGAACAGCCAAACTTTAGCAGCACCCACCAACGCTGATCGAAGGGTAACTCCATTAGGATAATCTAACCAATCCCATAAAATCCTTTTTTTTGTATTCTATGCGGCATACCAGCGAAGAATGCACCAGCCCATTCAGTGGGGTTGAATTGTGATTGTTCTTGGACTCTATTCATTTCCCTTGGTGCCAAATCAGGTTGCAGGATTTAGAAATGGTTCCGCACTTGTTGATCGCATATTATGCAAAGGTTTCATCGTCATATTCGATTGTGGCAAAAAAAAGTGGAATTCATGGCATAATATCTGTCCGTGTGCGGTATTGCAATAGATGTATATATCAAGAAACTGAGACATCATCCAAAGCGAAGCAAACTTCAATTACGCTCCAAGGCTATCCATGTAAAAGCCAACTGTTGAAAAATGACCTTTCGGATTGTTTTCTATTTATTTGGCTTCAAGCAGGACCCAGTTCTAGGTGCAGTTTACTGTTCCATGTGAGCTGAACCCGCTGTGAGTAATAATACCATTCTCATGAGCCAATCCCGCATATGCACACTAATGTCCTTATCATCCCACCAGATGAAAAAATAATTCCTTTTGGCTATTCATTAGCAGTGGGCTTCGTTTGACCTAACCCAACACCCTAAACTTTGAAAACACACGTATTAGACAATCAGGTTGGCCAGCCGTTTATTTAAGGCAGTCACCAAACTCCGCCACTGGTATCAACTACTGAGATCGTTGATTGCCAGTCAGTATCCGCTTGGATTAACCCAGTAGCAGAATTTTCTTTTGGATATGGCCAACTGGCGAGTGCTATCATTAGTCCACAATACTCAAGACTTTACTCTCCCTCCAATGAGATGTTCCCCCCTGAATACTGACTATATAATTCATATGGAGGAGCTTTCGAATCCGTCCGCAGAAGACCTCTTCGTTGCAAAGCAGACTTATCCGAAGGATTCTGGGACAACCACGAGTATCAGGTACGCTTCGCAATTAAATGCAACAGAACGAACTTAGATGCTCGGAGCGAAAAGACACAATAATGTGAACGGAGTTTGTATGGTTAGAAACAGCGCGAACAACAGCGGCACAGACAATGACAACAATAAGACAGCGATACTAACCGAAATTGGAACGTTTCCCGAATACAGTTGCCTATCGGTTTGAAAGAAATTAGAGAAAGACAATTTTATACTCAGAGATTTGCATGTATAACTAACTAACGGTAATTAACCTCGCTTTCTGCCACGCGAAACAGTCGGCAAAAGACGTCATAAAATCAACAGCGGTTTTACTAATAACCTAAACTTCTTTGGGATTATTCGTTGTGCCTGACCATATTTTAATTATATTAATATCTAGGTGTGTTCACAGGGAATCGGGCTTCAATTTCACAGATTAACACACGGATTCCGTAAATAGATTTTGAATATTCAACGTAGGTCCCGTCAGACGAAGTTAACCTGTGCGGAGAAGCCCAGAGGTAGTGCACGGTTGTCTTATTCGGAATGGGAATGACCAGTCACGTACAACTCACCAATTTCATGCTGATGGCGTTCAAACCATAGTGCTTCAGCTATTAGTTTTGCATACAGGGCTGATAAAAATAAGCATTCGATGCTACCAGTAAAAGATGAGATTTATACAAATACTGATATTTACCTGGTTTGAGATGTACCATCGCACCACAGGCATGGAACAAGTTAGAGGAAAATTAAAAGGAAATATGTTGATATCGGGAAAAGATCAATCAGGTTAGCACTTAAGCAATCATCTTTTTCGAAGCTGATGTTTGAAATCCAACATTCTTGTCTTGTCCTGCATCTAAGGCAATTTTATAACTTTCCACCCTGGCTTGTTTTATTATCACTGGTGTAACGGGGATACTACTGATGAGGCATGCGAGTAGTGTCTTCTCGTAAATCCGCTGCATGTTTTTTGAAAAGCGAGATCTATTACGGAATTTGTGGAATCGCTTTGTAGCATTTCCTTGCATTGGGGTAACAGTCAATGAATATCCAGGAAACTTCGGGAACACGCGTTCAAGGAGAAGATGAATATTTAGTTTTGTAAACAAGATGCTCCCCTATCCAACAGTCTGTAACTGTTCAGTTGGTGAAAATGAACAACTCCGCAGCGAAAGCCCTCTTTCTTTCACTGGTATGGTACACACACATACCCGAAAATAGTTAAATTCGAATTCGACCACGGCCTCCATCAGTTAGCACCATGGAGTCACAACTTTTACATGAATCAAACCAGTGATTCCAGGACTTCCAACGGCCTCATAACATACCAAGAGTTAGGGCTCAGTTATCACATCTTCCCATTCTCATACAGTTGCGTAAACAGGTTCATTATGCTTGCAAGCAAATTACTGATTAGTCGCCGTCTCCTTTGTTATTTGGATGAGTCATTCTGATTTGAATGGACAGGTGAGTCATTGATCGGGACTCGACACTGCTGCAGGTATGCGTAAAGCTATACTGATGTGACCGGTTTTGACAGTCTGACTGGAGTTTTTTGTCAAATTCGGCAAACTACTGATTGCAGCCCGGGATCGAACCCCGAACAGCGTGCCACCTGAAATATTGAGAAGAAGCATCACATGCACATCAGTTGGTTCCACGGTCATTTGTCTACATTTGCTGTCAAAGCCAATAGTCTAGCTCCTAATATAAAAAGATGTTTGGGATGAAAACATTCCTAACTCTGCAATATTCCACGAGGACATTCTGACTTGATCAAAGTTATCACCATAGAACGTTGGGCAAATAAGAAACCAATCGACTAATTTCAAAAGTACTTGCCTCAATCCAGCTAGAAGTGCCAAAATTATCTGCTGGAACAGGGCACGTCCCTAATCACAACAACAAAACGGAGGCTTTAGCTATATAACGGACCCTGGAGACACCGGTAAACGCGGGGTTTCAGTCCCTTCCACACCATACATAAAAACTTGGTACAGGCAATTCCTGCCTTATAAACTAATAAGCCTACTTTCAGACTCGCTATCAGGTAGGCACCATCATTACGGCTAATGCCAACCGACTTTTTTTTATGAACCAAGCAGGGAAGGTTACACGTGCTACGTCGAACTCAGAAGGGAGGTGGTTATCTGGATTGCAGTGAGATTTGCTGGATTTCACTTAAGAACGTTCAGCCGTTATACAATTCGCTTCTTTTAGACAATCGTGGTGCACCACTAGTTTGTCGCCATCGAGATGAAATTGCTGCTACTAATGTTTTGGACAATAGATGGAATGCTTATAAGTGTTTTAGGGTCCGGAGCCTTAAGTCCCGTAGACAGATGGCCGAGTGGTTCCACGTGTCACTGTCGTTTTGTCAACTTATGTCCAACAAGCTCGGTAAGGATGAAGAAAGAAAAACTGGCTGTAGATGACTGTTTGGTTACCTTTGGAGTCAAATTTGACGACCGATTTACAGAATACAGACAGCGTGGAAGGCGCTTGTTTCTCACTTCACTGCGCCACCGCATAGAACACGCATTGATCGCTCGAACTCACTTCCTCACCGTTATTCGCAGCTTGAGCCTGGACGTGTCACGAATGCACAGACTCAGTCAGTCACAGCCTACACATGAATAAACGCACTTGCGTTCAAGCCACCTAGCCAAAATTGCCCAGCAAAATCGTTTGACTGCTTGTGTTGGTAGCTGATTTGTATCGCACTCTGTCCAGTCGATCTTGTTTCTCATTCTCACAGTGGGTGGAAAAGGGACAATACCATAAATTCAGTCAGCATTTACAATCGGTAAAGTTCACCTGGTTCTTCTGAAGTACTCATTGATGCATCAATTTGGTTTTAAAGGAAGACACAACTGATTCCCAACTGAATCCCTCGTTTTTTATGTCATTCCATGGAATGTGCTGCCGATTTCATTTGCAAGACGAAATATCTTGAAAATTTCCCAAGTCTCTTCATACTGTCAACAAATTACGTTCTTTGGAATATCGCTATAAACAAAACGGTAGTTTCAATGCCTTTCCTTTGGGTTAAACTGATCGGGAACGCAAGGAAAGGAAACTTTTTGAAGCTACCTAAACGTGTGCAACTCTGATCACTTTTGGTCAGAAGCGATTTTGACCGCCTGTCAGTTCGACGGTGAAGTGGTTGCTAATGTCTGACGATAAGTAATCAGTAAGGCCTCACGACGGAATTTGATCCCTGTGAATCTGTGAAAAATGCATAACAGTCGTAAGTTTGCTTGAGTCCACACCTCGACTGAGTGGTTTTATTGTCTTACTCAATATTTTATGAATATGGTCAACGCAATTTCTTGATCTCTGTTTGGCTGAACCCACTGCATACCAAATGCTGTGGATGACTAGGTGTTGCTCTGGCGGGTAAATTCTGTCAGCATTGTTATAGAGTTAGATTATTCTGGTAGAGTAAAGCACTAATTTAGCTCACTCTCTCAGTTATCCTATGCTTAGATGCTCAGTAGTCCTTAGACGGAACACAGATTCATTCACCCAGGCAGTCAGATCACATCATGTGACGCTGACTTGTAAGTCGAGCGGAAGTTTTGTCAGAGGAAGGCGTCCCACTTTTTTGACGCATTGTTCTTGGTTCGGGATGCTGAGTCTCAGTAGAAGCAGAAACAGGATTACAGTTCTTACAAGATTTTCAGCACAGGTAAACCCAGCAACGAGTTCGCCAAATCGTGAGTAACTCTTTTTTGATGCCATCCTTCAAAAAACATCTTCCCTGAGGTGTGTGGACCTAGTCAAGTGTAGCCACAGCTTCGATAAAATATGTAGACATGCGCCACAGCTTGAGATGGCCGAGTAAACTACGAATCGATCGATAAGCTTGAAAGCAATATCAGAAAGATTAAGGTTTTCATCTTAAATGGTTTAAATGCAATTAAGGTTATCTTTCCTCCTCAATAACAATCTAGGGAAAATTTCTTTTATAGAACCTCCATGAGAACGGATCAAAATGGATTTCAATTAGCCGAAACAAAAGTCATTTAATTCGAGTTTGACTTATCACTTACCCCTCCAGAGCCGAATAGAGTATTGGAGTCCGAATAGGCGGTGATGTCACAGATGAACCTTCACCAAAGCGATTGATTGGCGTGATACGGTATATCAATGCCAGACCAGGTTCTGCCTTCCTGTCCACAGCACTTGTTGTCCCTCCATAAACTTCTGCGACCTGGCGCCATGGTGACAGTTCACTGAGGGTTGACCGGGCTTCAATGCGGTACCGTAAATCAAGCGGTGGATTAGCTAGCTCTCTAGCTTCGACAAGTTCAGATGATGGTGAAAGTTCAACTAGTAGAGGGTGTTGGTTTGCCGGTTTCCAGGTTATGTGATTTTCGGCCGAAATGGTCGAGTCATTCACGGGCACGCACTGGATTGTAAGGTCTGTGGGCGCTGCAGGAACCAGTTCACTGAGTGGTGGAATCCTGATCCGATTGTAACCATCGACCCACATGGAGCATGTTTCTGTTTCGTTCAGTGCTAACAGCCGATAAATTTGTTCCTCCTTATCCGGCCTTGTATCAAGGATAAAATCCTCACCATAAATCACAGCAGCATCAAGACTAGCCAATTTCCAATCTGTTTGGTTTGTGTTCGGACTGTCCATGGGTGAGCTAGGTTTCGCAGTATATTTTTCAATTCGGTATCTACCATGCGGTTCAGGTGGTTGATCACCTGAGGCTTTCGGTAAGCCCGTGAGTGTGAATTTTTCCCAACTCAGTCCAATTCCTTCTGTGGTACTGAGCGAGCTGATACGTATTAGTAATCTTGAGCACCGATCATTGGCAGACATTACTGGCAACTGGTCCAGTTCTTGTAACACGTCCGTGATCTGCGAAAGTTGCATAGAATCCTTGTCCATTACGGTGCTGTTTTTATATAGTTGCCCGCGGAATAACTGCGAAGCGACCAAACGGCAGGGTTTTGTTGGTCCGCTTTCGCCGTACTTGTTCCAGCAGAATAAGCGAAGTTCAATGGCTTGACTGTTTAGTGCAACAAGACTTCTTGAATCCTTCATGCGCTTAGCATCGTCCTGTAAAGCCAGAACAAGATCTGTAGGAAGACGAAATCCTGCATCGGGGTCCGTCAAGTCATCTGCAAGGGCTTGCCACATTCCAGATCTCCCCCGTCGCCATTCCAGTCGGTACATTGGTTCTAGACCTCTAACACATGATGAGCAGAACTCCGGCATATATGCTGGCTTCCAGTGCACAGTCACCCCCAGCGGTTGCATTTCATATGTGGGACCATCGTCTGACACTGGTCGATTTAAAGATACCCAAGGTGGATTGAAGTCCAAATTCGGAGCTAGTGTATTTGGGTCCAAATGGGCTAAACCGATTGGTGTCGGACTTGACTCGCCAAAGCGGTTAGCCGCCACTACACGAATCGCAGTGCTTGCACCTGGACGCAAGTGATACGTGTAACACTGATTCTTTAGGTTCGTGGCCACGCGTCTCCACTCTGATTGTGCCCCCTCACGAACTTCGACAGCATACCACACCTGACCGAGCATTGCACTTGGACTGATCACGTGCTCCGCCAGTAGCGTATGTTCCATAATGGATGCTGTGGCCTTGGGCCATTTGATTAGGACAGAAGCAGCCTCCTCAAACTCAATATCTGGTTTTACCTGTGGCATTGTTGGGATACAAGCTCGAGCTGGGATTCGAACTGGTGGTGTTGAGGCTGGTCCAGTACCGAATTCGTTCTCTCCAACAACACGAAGTTGAACTGGTTCCAGTGGGGATGCCAATTCCTCTGAAATTGAGGCATGCGTCTCGCGTAAACTTGTGATGATTGGTTTCCACCATTTTCCACCATCCTTGCTCAATTCCACAATGTAAGTTACACCTTCGTCCGACTGTATAGGCTTCCAGCGGAGATCAATATTGGAGACACTCACTGAAGCTAAAGCGACCTCTGGAGCAGTACGAGGTAACGCTGAAAGAAAGAGGTTGGGAACGATTTGGGGTTAGATTTCCACCTGCTTATTACTAAATTGTCTTGCACAGCTTAAAGCATTCTTCATTTGGTAGATTTTCACGAACAGTGTGTAAGATACAGCAGGAATTTTACCAAATNGTGTAAGATACAGGAGTAATCTTACCAAATATTTTCCGCCTGCTCCTTCAAAAATCCTACCAATCATCTGAGTTGGTAGTGTGCAATTCTACATGGTATGTGTGTTACCTATTCTCCACAATTTTGATGAAAATAGTGTGAGAATGCTCGGCCAACCAGGTCTAGTGTCAGTTCTTGAAACGAACTCACACAGCTGTCTCATAGAAGAGGAAGACTCTGGAGTATAGAATTTCAACCATCTTGGTATTACTGGCTTCAACATCCACGGTTCTTGCAAGACAGAATGGGTGTAGATTTATGAGGATGTTACTATTACCTGCCAGAGTTATTCGTTATTCTTCTCAGGACGCATACGCATTCGTGACCTACTGTTTTCGCTGTCCTCGATGGATGTCATTCAATGGATGAGTTCCGAATCCGATCTGGATTGAGGATCGTGCAAACGCAGTGCACTATATCCGTGTTTGCCGCATGGAGATTGTAGTAGCTGCTTCGGTGTGTCCGAGATGTAGGGCGTGTGCGTGTCCGTTTGTCGTCCCGCCATCGATCTGACGTGTGACTTGAGTGGCTGATTGGATGCGTGTCCGATTGGTTGGCTCGCGTGAGCGCTGTGGGTTGACTGGATATGTGACTCAGTTGTTTTGCTTACCTGCCACGAAAGCGGACCATTTGGCCGCGTTTACCCAATACACCCGTGTCCGTACTTACGTGTTCTGACTTCCTGTGAAGTACAATAAAGATGATCCAACGACCATGGTACAGTAGGATGCCCCTTGTCTACACTGAATGATTTTTGAGTCTGTATTATGGCGAGTGAATTTTGACACACAATCATTCTGCAAAATGTTCTACGGGGTGAGAAATCCTACCACCGAATCTTCAGTGTAACCTTCAGGGCGTTTCTGTGGACAAAAATCCCTTGGAAACATAAGAGGAATGATTAATCTACCCAAAGAATGCATTTATGATATTAGAGAAAACCGAAAACTTAGTTATTGGTCGCTGCATTTTACTGCTAAATAGATGCATAGACCGGGATGTATAGGGCAATTCTTATCATTTGATTGATACCGAATTGGTATGCAAATAAGTGTATTCCGCTAATTTCGTGCAATTTGGGTTCAAGTAAAACATAAGTTGCCGGAAACTCGAGAACTGAGCCTACCTGATGAGTATCACGAAACGTGAATCCAACCTTGGACTCTCGGAAAGTTTCCAGGAGCCCTGTGAGACTAATGCCGTAAGTTCACCTACCCAGACGACATACAAGGAAGCACTTAATGATCAGGAGGATTGGATACGAAACCGACTCGAGCCATTTTGTTCCGAAAGTATGCTATGTGCTTTCAATAAATCCATGTTATTCACCGATTTATTGTTACTTTTGATGAAAAACGTAGATGGTCAACTATGGAGACTAAGTCGGAACATTCAAACGAGCCTTATCTGTGCACGAAGATGCTACCACATTTGGCAACGGAGACAATGATATTTAGTTCAAGTGCATCTGAACCGCATACTCCATATTCTCCATATCTGCAAATGCAGCTATTTTAATCCCATTACAAGGCCCTTGGATCTTGCGCTCTCTTCTAGATCTTCGCGTTCATCAGCGTCCGACGGTCGAATATCAGAGTACTGGAAGCAGAAGCTTTTGCACACGAACACCGCTTCGCGCTGAGCACCACTCGAAGATCCTGTTTATCCCAGGCGCATTTCGAGTTAATAAGATTGTGCGCCGAATTTAGGTAGACAGCCCCGGGCGTACGGTGGTTCCAGTTAGAGCGACACTTGTGCAGTCGTTGTATAGACGGACCTGTTGTAGATGCGCAATCCTGAGCTCACTACAATAGGTGAATTTCGTTTTACTTACAGGAAAGGCATTAAGAAGAATGGACTACACCGAATAAAACATAGGAAAGTACATATGTTTGTTTTCACTTCCTCGATGCGCACAAGTAAATATTGAGGAGATAAGAGTCAAGAAACATAGCACTCACCAGTTCTCTTCGATCCTCCAATTTCTTTGCGTCCTTCAAGAGAACCTGCAGCATCAAACTCGTCCCCCAGAGGTACATAGCGATCAGTGTCTGGTGGGAGTTTTTTGAAGAAGATAACATTTTGATTTTTATTTCAGAATAGTTGGCTGTAGTGATAAAACTCTGTGGCTCTTAAACTGTGGCTCTTAAAATACTCTCGATTCCATCCCTCAAAATGATAGTGATTAGCAGTAGTACGTGGTACGTACGCATTCAACATGGTTGCTATTTAATAGACCTACCTAATGAACGGAAGCCAGGTCTTACCGCCTGATGCTCCAACGAAATGGTCAAAGCGGTTGAACATACGACCACAGTAAGGTTATCTGTACCCTCTAGCAATAGAACCATAGGGTGGGTCAACTTTGGTGTCCTCCAGTTTACGTATTATTTGTGTGGTGAGACAATATTGCATGGGGCTATCACTTAAACCGTCAAATAAAGTAAGTAAATTTGTTGAGGTTGGCGTGCATACCCGTAGGCAACTTTGCCATACACACCATAAGTTGTGTGCACATATTAAAGGGGTGCTTTAGAAAATACCACTGAATATTGTATCAAACGCTAATGCTACTCAGGACCAGCCCACGAAAAATCAATCCGTTGCTGTTACGTATCCTTCAGTGACATTCCGCCATCTGACGAGCTTGTTTGCATATGGAATAGTCTCATCGCGAGCAACGCAATAGCCAGCGAAAAATGAAAAAGTCGTAAAATTGTTACTGGTTTACACCGAAAAACAAATGAATTGTCATTAGCTATTAAAACAGAGACATCTTTTGTTTGCATACGCCGAAAACGTAATCTGAGTTTCAAGCGATCAGCTTTTTTCTTGTTCTCATGTCGTAAAATAATTCAGAGAGTATACAACTTATTGATAGAACTGGAGAAATAGCTTTGAACTTTGGGGCCAAAGGCTACTGCTGAAGAAGTGCAAAGACCGCTTTAGCAGCCCCACTTCGGGAGCATATAAATGAAGTATCTGAATTATTTTTGTGAGACGTCCGCAGTTCACACACGTATTTCTGTCGCAGTCTGCCTTGGGAGGCAATTGTAATTACAGCTACAAGAAAATCTTTTGAAAACTGCTACTCTGTAATGTAATTGCATACAAGAGCCTACGACGATATTCATAACAAACCTGTGTAGTCGCAAATTACAAGCGGTAGGAAGTACATAGCGTTTCTTATTAGTTCTACGATACCAGCCTGTGCGCCAGAGGGCGAGCTAAGTTGAGCGAGCTGTACAAAGGTACATTAAGAACGCTCCGTATTACACTCATCTGTACTGAATACCAAGTGAATATCTTGTTTATGACACTTTTCAACTGAGTGTGCTTCACGAAGGCGTCCTCATGTTTCAATTGATAAGATATTTGCTGTATAGATGTGTGTTTTCATGAAGTAAACCACTTACAAGGTTGATGGAAACACTTAAACAGCCAACGACCGGTTTCGCCTTACTTGAAGCTCGTCAGGTGGGCGCGGTCCACGGTTTTCACTCAACCTAGTATTTCGCTTGAACCCAAAGTGTACGGAATTCTCCAAGTACAACTATTTACACACCACCTTTATTCTAAGGGGAAACTCAATCGAAAAGCGGCTTTTAAAATGAATGTGCACCATTTACCATGAATCTGTATGTACCATGTTTCATTTGGTACCGTACTCGAGATATCTTGAAGGAAAATAAACTGGTGTGTATTTCGTGAATTTCATGTAATTTGTCTTTAAGTGGAGCATAAGGTTGATAAAGACTCTCGGAGTGCGCCTACCTGATGAACCCCAAGAAGTACAAACGTGGTCATGGACTTCCAGCAACCTTGTGAGTAGTTTCTTCCCATAAAACCTTCTGCATTGTTCGCTTGTAAGCCCCCAAAATATCCAGCCTAACAAACTGGGAAGTCCAATCTTCTCGCGAATCATTTATTACTACGTTTAACCACTTGAACAGAAGCAATAGCTGCATGTCTTCGAGAGAGAGAGAGATGTGCGCTCCTCGAGAACAATAATTTATTACATTTTAAAACTACCGGTTAACATTGAACCTTTGAAATTTCGACAGTATGCACTCGTTAAACGGCCAGTGAAATCCCAGTCAACCTATGAATAACTCGTTCCAATTGCAACCATCGATCGTTGAAGCAACTTGTCCGTTGACTAATGACTACCAGCCCAGCCTAGGTGTATCAAAAACACAAAACTCACCATGGACTTGCAGTACACCCTCTGTGTCCACGCGTCCCAAAGCGTTTGTCGCGATGCAACAATATCGTCCACGATCTTCTGGCCTAGCATGTCGAATAGTGAGCGATGGGTTGGCATCGTCGTTGAACAACTTGATTCGATGATCACCCGTCACAATATTACCGTTGTGTTTCCTTACAGATGGACGTATAACAATAGAAAAATTGCATGAGTACTAGAATAAAAAGTAAAACCGGCAGCTAAATAGTTATTCCGTTTTTCATGAGGTAAAGTCAACGCCAAAATTGACAACGTTCTCGTGGCTGCATGCGTACATATAAATTTGCACCGCCTTTGTCGTGAATGCTCTTCTCTAAAACTGACACAGTCTTGTTCATCGTGCGCACAAAATTTAAAATAACAGCAAAGTACATCTACCTGAAGATAAAGGCTATGGAGTACCCACATTTCACCTTTATCTCTGCAGCTGCAATAACAAAAACCATCAATTTTATATTGCAATTAGGAATAAGTAACAATAAATCAGTTGGACGTAGCCAATCGTATGGTGGGTCAATCAGGTCCCCTTCGAGGCGAAGTGACAGCTTGTGTCAAGGTCCTTTGTACGCACCAGCTGTGTCGGTTCGGTCACAGTGAAAGCTAATCATTGTGACCTGACATTGAGGAGTAAATTCTGAACAGCGCCATAGTTTCAGCGAATAGAAAGTTTTTGGTGATCAATGAGACGGGTTTTCGGGTCTCAGATTGAAGGTCCTCGATTGATCGGCTAGTCATCTGACTCAACTGGTGAGGTGACTTTTCTGAAGCACGTCCGCGTAGGCTTGTATCCGTTCTGCTATTTTGTATATCACCGTAACTGCATGGGAGCTGGTAGACAATGCGTGTGGTAGGGGGACTAGGACCAACCCGCGGTTCACATCGGAGATTGACTTGTCTGGTTGGTGAGATTAGGATTAGTTGGACGGCTGGGTACGTAAGACCGGGTACAGTACGTAATTCGTATCGTATGGCTGTGTTTAGGCGATCTCCATTAAACTGCAGTCTGATAGGTAGGCTTTCTTTTTTCAATACGTAGTCAGACTCCCGCTTATGACGTGGCGTCTGTGGACGTTGATAGATTTCTCTGGGTAACCGTTAGAGGTGTATCTTCTTCAAGGGTCAAAACTGCAGATACGTCTGGATCACTATTCCTCCAGGGGATGCCGAATGATTTAGCTTCGTAGAAGATGGAATAGAATTCACAAAGACAGACTTACCACACAATGACTGCTGGCGGTTCTGCCATAACACGTGCAGTAAAGCGTACGCAGTCACCGACATCAACTTCGTAGTCCTGTAGTCGTTTGGTGAACAATGGCTTTAATCCATCAGCAGAACTGAAAGGTCAAGATCGGATTAATATGATGGTGATGATGAATAATGATGATGACCAATCTTGGGGATAAAATTTCGCAAAGTTGGGTGCAGAGCACTTTTCATTTTCAACATAACGATGACAACGAATTGTCTCCGGTTACCGAATCACA
Organism: Opisthorchis viverrini; assembly: GCF_000715545.1. Classification (NCBI taxonomy): domain Eukaryota; kingdom Metazoa; phylum Platyhelminthes; class Trematoda; order Opisthorchiida; family Opisthorchiidae; genus Opisthorchis; species Opisthorchis viverrini. The sequence goes on along the minus strand of NW_008751658.1, from coordinate 4,891,979 downwards.
CTCCACCGCATTGTGAAGCCTATTTAGTGATGTAATATGAAAGACCAGAAATCATTGGCACAAACTATTTGCTACTGGAAAGCAAAGGTCCTCTTGGTGGAAAATACACCGATTTGGTAGAGTAACCCAAACGTTCGAAGTCTTGGAGCTATCCTTAATTCTTCTTACAACTAATGTGCACGTTGAAGTAGTTCCACACTGTATGGTACTCTCCTCTGAGAAATTCATTTTCGAGGAACTGGGTTTTTCGTGAGGGCTGCTGACCAGTTACAATAAAATCTGACCGAATCGGTTTACTAAATGAGGCACCAACCGTTAATTAGATTAATTATCAAAATTTATGAGACTGGAAAATTCTGAACAACATAGCAGCATTTTAGCAAAATGCTAAATGCGTTCATTGTCACACAAAGACTGTGTCGCTGTTTGGTACAAGTCATCAACAGCAACAGCAATTTTAAGCTACTGTCTTTTTGATGCTTCCTAAGGTCTTTTTGCCCGTCAATCCTTTTCGAAACTTTCCCTGTAAACTTTTATCTTTTTTCGTCAATAAATAACTAGTGTTATTCGTACATAATAAATAACAGGCTATTCCAATAACCCACGGTTGCATACGAAATGTTGGAGGATTGACACAGCTTCGAGCGTCAGAATGATCATAAATTCACTACATAACTTGTAATGGGTGTGTTGATACAACCTTCACATGGTTGTTATCGTCCTATTACCTTTATTAAAGGAGTCATACACAAACACTAATTTCAGTCTTCAATCCCAATTTTTCCGACTTGTTGAGAGACTGTATGTTTTAGCCCGAATGTTGATAATGCTCTATTACCGTTTGGGTTCAATTAATGAATCAAACGAAAAGTGCGTAGAACTACATCACTAGGACACTTGTTAGGCAGACTGGAATGCTACAGGAAGATGGCTGACAGGCACTGTTGCATTTTGACTGGTTGTTGGACTTCAGATATCAGCTGCACGCGTGTGGTGTATATCATTCCGAATAACATAGATATCGGTATTCATTTCTGCAACTATGCTTAAAATCCGAGAGGCGTGCAGCTGTTAAATCCTTATTTGGGATTACTAATGTCCACGAGTCTGTGTTGAGTTTTAAGCCCACAGCCTTCCGATAAAGAATTCAAACCCTCTGCCATCCATCCACGGACGTCTCATTAGCTGTCTGACTGCCCTGCAAGGTATAAAACACCACTAATGATTCCATCACACCATATGATTGTTTGCTTGTTCTTCTGACGCAGTCTTCGTAAATATCCCATAGTTCGAAATTACAATCAGGGTTTCATCCTATACAGGAATTCTGCTTGTGAAAGGCACGTCCGTATAGAGTGGAATGAGCCGCGACTGCGTGCATTCTACAACTTCAGGAAGCAAGAAATATACCGAAGCGTGCCGTTCTCCTCGCGACCACTTAGGCTCTGTGGGATAAATTTGAGTACTCTATTTCCAGATCATAGTTCACGCTGATGCCCGAATGTATTTAAACATAGTAAGATACAATCGCTTTGAACCATAACCTCACAAATTGTGTTACAAAAAATTCAACATACGTGAGCTTATAGCTGGAGGTTTTTGCTCTCGATGGCTCCACAATCAGTTCGGTGCTAGTCGTATACAAGTCTTGTTCACCAAAGACACGTAACTCGTATATGCCGGCCAAATCGCGCCGCATTCTTGGAATTGTGAGTGCAAGCAAGTTGTCCGCACGCCATATCGTGTAGTCCGAAGTAAATTCTGGCTGCAATTTTTTTCAGAAATAATAGAACAGTTGGAGTAACTATCATCGCTGTCGTCATGTGATGAGTGTACATGTTCAACGATAAGTTAATTACTCCCAAAATGTTATATAAAGACAAACCATCCTAGGCTTTAGATTAGCAAAAACGCTACGGATTTTCCAGCACTGAGAGCTCACCGTTTGCATTAGGATTGAGTGAACACTTGTAGTTATGCCCTTATGCAGTATCGCCTATAGAATTGGTGGGGCAGATAATCAACTTCCAGGGGTTTGGACTGGAAAACCTGCAGTACCATTTATATGTCCACTTACCTCAGCTAATTAGCTCAAATTGAAATCCCTTTTTTGTCCATCAGACGTTCGCTTATTGAGATACCTGGAATTCACCATTGAAACACTGGGGAAAGACGCATCTGAGAACTCAGTAATAGTTCAGTGAAAAACCGAACCACAAAATTTAACCATCACCAATCCACACCAAATGACCCTTTCCCTAAAATTTCGTTTGCCATTTCGGACTAATCACCTTTAGAGAAATCAGCTGAAACTCCACCACAAAAAAATAGCCGCGTGTACGCCTGTATTACTTCATGTTATGAACTCGACATTTAGTCCACAGCTCTCAGGGAATGGCAGTTGGGATGTTTACTAATGTGGCAGCCTAAAGGGTATAAGTATTCGCAGGATTCACGCGTGTGTGTGACACCTGCGGTTAGTTTTCTGTTGTACTGAGTCCCACTGAGATAGGTGCACTTATGTGCCCGCTATGCGGAAGCCGGCGCGCTAGCTCCGATGTCTGTGTCAACATGAAAGACAACTGACGTTGGTAATTGTAATCATGATTCTTACGTTGGTTCGTGGTTTTCAGAGGTCGTGTACAAATTTCCCCGGCTTCACATTAGCTTCATCAGCTTCGAAGTGAAACCACATTCAACCCTGCGCAAAACTACTGTGTTTTATCAGCTGTACAGGCATCCGTTGGTTTAACCAGTGTTTTCCCCGGGTATCAAAGATTCTATCTACTTCCGGACTTCCTTATTCTGAATGGTATTATTGAAACCCTTGAGGAAGAACCTTTGTTTCCCACAATTTGGGGTCGCATGGTAGAGAGGGAAATACGGATGCAGCTTGCCTAGAACTACTTAGTATTTCCGAATAAAGGTGTCAGAACTGGTTTATTGTACGGTCCAACTGATAGTTCCCTGGAAGGAAACTTACCAGTATTGGCTTTCCGTTCACAAGCCATTCGTGACCAAATATTTCATGATTTCTACCAAGTCGAGCTTCTAGTTTAGCATGTTCTCCCTCTTTGATTGACGTGGACGGCGGTAATTCTCTATCAAAAGCGGACGGTCGACAGTTGGATGGCTGCCATCTTTCCGAGTAGCCCATAGCTTGCGATGTTTGTTGTTTTTTGAGAATAACCAATGGTGGGAACACCAGTGCTTTAGACAAGTCGCCCATAGGAAGATTAGCTGGGACATTATCTTGGATGCGTTTTCGCGCATTGTCTGAAAAGCGTATACTGTATATTCCTTCATGCTCCGGCTGGATGTTTGGAATAACCAGGGAAACGTGCCCTTGGTTTGGATCTGTATCAACTCGCACCAGTGGTCCCGCACTACTGACCGCCTTCCCATCTACCAACCACTGAAAGTCATTTTCATCGTAGTCTAGACCAAACGTTGGAAATCGTGCGACGAGCTCCACATTCGAACCCTCAATAATTGGTGTGGATAGGTCGGTGCATCGCAGTTTCTCAAATTCGAATGGGATAGTGGCTGGTATGTCCTTCGAACGCTTCACCTTGTCACGGGCACGCTTCTTGAGCTTAACGGGGACGTCCACAGTTGCCAAAGGTCCAAGTGCTTCATCTGCATTGCCCTCTGAAACGGACGGTGTCAATAATAAAAGCTTGTAAGAGGACGCATAAGGATGTTATGGAAGGAAACGTGAATTCCTTTATACACTAACATGCACATGCTCATGCTCTACGACTAGCATGTGTGGAATTGTGACATAATGGATGATGACAGCAAAGGCAATAAAATAAGTGCACTCCTGGTCGATACAAGTCAGCATGCATCGTGCCATTGGAACAAACTTCCCTGGGATCCAATGTGATGATCGACCGAAGTCAGGAGTTGATTCATCTAGCACTTATGGCTGAACGAATGGTTCTCGTACATTGTTTTGCATCACAATTATCTTTCTCTAGTTGTGCAAATGATCTCGTGGTTTAAAACATCCTCTGGGAACAAACGGTACCTCGCGGATTTAGCACAACGCGTTTCTAAGAGAGGAATGAATGAAAACAGCAGGTGTTCTATGCGAACAGCCACTTATCTTAGTCCCAACTGGACCAACTTTGTCCCAAGCGCTAGGATATCAGACAACTATTGCAAAGGAGAAATCTATTCGCCCAATAGTAGAGCTCTGATGAAAACATGTGTGCACAGCTGCCCTTGATCGTGACAGCTGTGTGCGACTGTGAGAGTGTGGAGCCATCTCTCTCAGTTGGTCTACCAGATGGACAAAAATGGGGGAGCTATGTTGAGTGTGAAGCAGGCATTCCGCCATCCACCTCAGAAAACGGGCTTAGCTACCATGAACTGTCTATGCTATGCCATGTTTATGCTATCTGTATTGTGATGCAGGCGACTGGCACGCGACTGTTCGGTTCTCTCAATCGTGTGATGGACTGGTGGCAAAAGACGACAGATGAAATCAATGAATAGCGTGGCTGGTGCAATTCGAACTTGGGCAACAAACCACACTGTCTTTGACAGATGGGGATGAACGTTGATCTAATGAGTTGGCGAATTAAGTACAAACTGAACCGCCACATGCAACATATACGAATGAGCGACCGATTTTAGTCGACATGGAACACTCGGGAAGGTCCGCACCTGTCAAGTAAACATTGAAATTCGTAAACCTATTTACGAAGACTGGCAGTTCGCACACTTGCACTCCAGGTTGTCATATTTCGGAATCGTGATTCCCTACAGTTTAGAGAAGTATACAGCGAGCATTCCAGCCTATTCCTTCAGAATGTATTCAATCCAATGCATGACTTGAAAATTGCGCAGATAAATGGTTTAACCAAGTGCACCAGAACCACTGTTGGTTATCCTCCCCTTAGCCTGATCAATAATGCCTAGTACTAACCGAATAACGCTTGGTAAAACAGGCTCTTTTGGTCAGCACGGACGAGCAAAAATTGCACGCACAGATAACTCCAAAAGTGAGCCTGGCCGTAAAATATTGTGCTATTCGATTTGATCAAACCAGCTTTAAAATATTATGATGAGTTACTCAGTAGTGTTCATTGCAGCGACAGGATAAAGCAAGGTCAATCAGTGGCTTTGAAAATCCTTGAAGTTTTTGCGATGACCATTCGCGCCTTGAAAACAGTGTTGCTCTGTTAGTTCCTATCCAACTACATCTGGACACGACCACGGTGTCCATTGTATGCACTCTTGGTTTGGGTCGTTGTTCCATGTAGAGCACCCTATTCTACTTTCGCTCTACTTGGTTTCGCTTTAAAAGACAACCACTATAACGTGATTCTGGGCCACGAGTAGAAGAAAATGAGGTATTTTATCCCCGCTCCTCCAAAAAAGATAGCTTTAAGTGGCAATATAATGGAAAGGCATTCTTTGCCAGATGGCGCTGTGGGTCAAAGCTTCGTGACATAAAAACCCTAGCAAAGCATTTGTCACCCCGATTAAACTGACTTAGACTTTTCTTCCAAAAATTTATTTCCCACGTAACGTGTCCGGTTCATTAGTTTGACGGGAATGATCAAAATTAGCTGCTGCTTTACAATGCACTTGTTACCTACATGATCGAAGAAGATCGAACGATGCATTGGTACACATGTATCTTCACCGACACCTTTAGATGGAAACTTGGCTCGGATCCGGGCACCTACTGAAAAGTGCTATTCTTGCGTATTATCCAGACAGTCCATCGACGAACTGCATATCCCTATGAGGTCTAAAAGTCTTCTGAAATTGTGAAAAGTTAGAATAATTACCTATGGTTCAAAAGCCGCTCAAACAATGACAACAACTTTAAAGCAGACACCTACCACATTAGCATTCCAATACCGATGGAATTGGTGCTTACACCATTGTGTAGTTGGTGGTTTACACGGATGACACATTGAGGCCCCTCACATTTGGCTGGTGATCCAATATGCATTCAAAGTTCTACTGCTTCAGCCCAAGCAAATATATGCGTTACATGCAGTGGAGCCTCTGTTTGACAATGAATTCGTTAGCGATCGTCATGCATCCGTTCTCAGTGGACTGGATAGCAAGTACATCTAGTAAATTTGGTCAACAGGCAAATATAACCTTTTTTCGAGAACAACTGCGGGAATAACCGCTGGCAAACAAGTGTAGTCATTAGCTTAAACGAAGTAAGATACATATTTTGTCCGTTCCAAGGAACGCAATCCGTCACAACTCACCTAAGTCAACTATTTTCAGATGATAAATACCCGTATCCGCCTCAGTCAGATTCCTGATATACAGCGTTGCCGATGGCATGTGACACACATCAACTACTCCATTCTGACCGTTTGTACCGGGAGGTAGTAATTCATCCTCCGTGATGAGCTCATCGTTTAAGTACCAACTTAACTTTAGTGGTATGTTTGGAAGGTCTGTGACACTAATCTTGAAAGAATGACCTTTGACTGCACTCAACAAACTCTGTCCGGACAAAGCCACAGCTTCAGCAAGCGGAATACAGATAGAATCATCGGTTTGCTGAACATGCTCCTCAGCTCGTTCCAATTCAGATGTTTTATGCTCTATCGTGAACAGCAGAGGCCTGCTGTCCGCCTCCTGTCCAATTGTCTTGATGTATTCATTTTCCGCTCCACTTCTTGTTTCATCTTCGCCTTTCATTTCATGTGATGTGACTATGTCCACCGACTCCCGGTGTGGAGCAATATCTGGTTTCTCCTCTAACCTCCGAAACGTCGTTTCCTCTAGGTGATCTTTCACAGCTTCAGCTTGGTTTCCTTGCTGGGTGACAACCTCCAGCTGGTCAACTCTTCCCTTGGATGGTTTTCGATTGCCAACCTTCTTCTCATGAGTATCAACATCCGTTCTACGTTTACGGTCCTTTCTCTTTTCTATAGTTTCTTCACCAAGCTGACCTTTGGCTAACGTCGTAGCTTCTTTCACAGAATCGGCCTCAAATGTTTTAAAGTAAACTTTGTCAGCTGGAACGTCGGAATCATCCGACGGTAGCCCGGTTATCTGCGCATTTGACAATGCGGCGAACTCCATTCCACGTGAATCAGACATATTCATGCTCGCGGCGTCAGACTTTTCTGAATGCTTTTTCTCTTTTTGCTTTCGTGATTCGTATTTCTTCCTATTAAATTCTTCGTCTTCAAAATCAGGCTCTTCCATTTCTTCTTCCAGAACATCCGTGAGGTTCTTCTGCTTCGGCGATTCAAAAACATCTGCACCACGCTCGAAATCAACAATATCAAAGCCTTCAACAACAACTCCCTCAGTGCGCGCAGAACTTGAAATTTTACTTTGCGCTTCCTCCTGCGACATTATTTCTGTTTTTTGCTCATCCATGTGTTTCTCAACCGTTTCATTGATTTTGCGCTTACACTCCTCCGCCAGTTTTACCTTCTCCTCCTTAGCCTTCCGCTTCTTCCCTTTAGTCTCAAGTTTCGTTTTCTCCTCCTGCTCCGCCGCCTTACTCTTCCTCTCTTCCTCCTCAGCCTTCCGATTCTTCTCCTCCTCCTCCTCCTCCTCCGCATTACGCTTCTTCTTCTCCTCCTCCTCCGCGTTACGCTTTTTCTCCTCAGCCCTCCGCTTTTTCTCTTCTTCCTCCGCTTTACGCTTTTTCTCCTCCTCCTCTGCTTTACGCTTCCTCTCCTCCTCCTCCGCGTTACGCTTTTTCTCCTCAGCCCTCCGCTTTTTCTCTTCTTCCTCCGCTTTACGCTTTTTCTCCTCCTCCTCTGCTTTACGCTTCCTCTCCTCCTCCTCCGCGTTACGCTTTTTCTCCTCAGCCCTCCGCTTTTTCTCTTCTTCCTCCGCTTTACGCTTTTTCTCCTCCTCCTCTGCTTTACGCTTCCTCTCCTCCTCCTCCGCGTTACGCTTTTTCTCCTCAGCCCTCCGCTTTTTCTCTTCTTCCTCCGCTTTACGCTTTTTCTCCTCCTCCTCTGCCTTCCGCTTCCTCTCTTCCTCCTCCGCCTTCCGCTTCCTCTCTTCCTCCTCCACCTTGCGCTTCTCCTCCTCCAACTTACGCTTCTTTTCTTCCTCAGCATTCCGCATATTCTCTTCTTCCTTTGCCTTCCGCTTCTTCTCCTCCTCTGCCTTCCGCTTCTCCTCTTCCTCCTCAGCCTTCCGCTTCTTCTCCTCCGCTTTACGCTTTTTCTCCTCCTCCTCTGCTTTACGCTTCCTCTCCTCCTCCTCCGCGTTACGCTTTTTCTCCTCAGCCCTCCGCTTTTTCTCTTCTTCCTCCGCTTTACGCTTTTTCTCCTCCTCCTCTGCTTTACGCTTCCTCTCCTCCTCCTCCGCGTTACGCTTTTTCTCCTCAGCCCTCCGCTTTTTCTCTTCTTCCTCCGCTTTACGCTTTTTCTCCTCCTCCTCCTCAGCCTTCCGCCTCTTCTCTTCTTCCTCTACCTTCCGCTTCTTCTCCTCCTCCGCTTTACGCTTTTTCTCCTCCTCCTCTGCTTTACGCTTCTTCTCCTCCTCCGCTTTACGCTTTTTCTCCTCCTCCTCTGCTTTACGCTTCTTCTCCTCCTCCGCTTTACGCTTTTTCTCCTCCTCCTCTGCTTTACGCTTCTTCTCCTCCTCCGCTTTACGCTTTTTCTCCTCCTCATCCGCCTTCCGCTTCTCCTCCTCCGCCTTACGCTTCTCCTCTTCCTCCTCCGCCTTACGCTTCTTCTCTTCTTCCATTAGTTTCGCTTTCTCCTCCTCCTGCGCCTTCCGCTTCTTCTCCTCCTCAGCCTTCCGCTTCTCCTCTTCCTCCTCCACGCTACGCTTCTTCTCTTCCTCCTCAGCCTTTCGCCTCGTCTCTTCTTCCATTAGTTTCACCATCTCCTCCTCTTCTGCCTTCCGCTTCTTCTCTTCTTCCTCGGCCTTACGCTTTTTCTCCTCCTCCTCCGACTTCCGCTTCTTTTCCTCCTCCGTCTTACGCTTCTTTTCTTCGTCCTCCAGTTTCGCCTTCATCTCATCCTCTTCTGCCTTTTGCTTCTTTTCCTCCTCCAGTTTCGCTTTCTCCTCCTCCTCGGCCTCGTTTTTCCTCTCTTCTTCTTTAACCTTTCGCTCCCACTGAATCCCTCCAGCCTCACACCTCCTCTCCTCTTCTAATTTTGCTTCCTCTCCTTCTTCAACCCTAGTACCTCCGGTTTCCAAATCTCTTGCTTCACTTTTCCTTTCGTCCATTTTAGCGTAATCATGTCGATCATTCTCCTTTTGCCTCAACTGTGTTGTTATAGCCAACTCTTCATCGCCTCCGAGGGTTTTATCATCTAGGGTTTTCTCCTCCTCGCGCTTTGCTTCTTCTTCAAACCCTTCATCCTTGTTGCGCTCCACTTCTTCTTTGACGCTTGTGGTCTCCTCTTCATTGTGGAGTTTCCTTTCTCCATCCATGACGATCACCTCTCCATAACCACCACGGATTGTCTCGACTTCTTCACTTTCGGTAAGCTTATTACCATTCTTGCTTCTTCTGTCTGCTACTGGAGCCGACGCTTCTTTTTTTCCGTGCTTACCTTCATCACTTTCACCTCCAATACTCATCTCAGTATTATCCAGTTCCTTCTCGTCTTCAAGTGTTTCGTCCGCCAATTGCCTCATTTCCCTGTTGTCACAATATATATCCTCCTCTTCTCTTTGTGGTTCTATTTCCCCTTCAGTTAGCGCCCACTCGCTTTCGGTTGCAACTTGTTTCCCCACGTATTGCCCGTCTTCACTCATTTGGATCATTGCAACGTCTTCCGTCATTTGTTTCAGCTGCGCCAAGACGAAAAGCTTTTCCTCTTCCTGCCGATTCCTTTCTTCAGCTCTAAACTGTTCCTCTTCCGCTTTTCGCTTCTGCTCTTCTTCAGCACAGGTTCGGTCTTCTGTTTCTAGTTTTGACCCATCACTGCATTTTACATCTTCATCTTCGTTCCTGTTTTCCGATATGGAAGTCTCTTTCTGTTTTAAAGTTTTGTCCGATTCCTTAGCCCTCACAGTTTCAGTTTCCTGCTGCCACTGTTCTCCGTTGTATGGTCCATCCTCTACTACTTCATGCGTCTGTTCCAACGCATTAATAAGCCTGTCGTCTCTAGCTTCTTCGGTGAACATCCATCCCTCATTTTGACGATCGTCGTAAGCAGTGCTCAGATTTTCCTTGCCACTCTTCTCAGAAATTTCTTCATTTTTCTTTGTACTTTCTTCAAAGCTATCCCCTTTATGCACAAGATCCTGGTCACGATAGCTGCTTTGCTCCTCTACTGGTTTGCTCCATTCAGAATCATCCGCATCCACAGTGTGCTGTGGTTGTTTCTGATCACTGTACCCGAACTCTTCCTCGAGATTCGGGGTCTCTGTTAACTGCACATGTTGCTGCTCATCTTCATCCGTTTCCCCGCAAACTTCTGATTGTTTCAATTCGAGATGATTTTGTACGTCACTCTGTTCTTCCAGGGATTCATCCGTTTGCTCGGTTAGGAAGACTTCCTCGTTTAGGGATTCCTGTCCAAACTGACTTAATTCATCCTCTAGCTGAGACCTGATTTCACTGTCCAACTCACTATCAGACTCAAGAATATCTACAGCATACTCAATACATTTTTGACCGTTTTTCTTCTCCCCAGCATCGCTAACCCAACATGTGTACAATCCAACATCATCCTTCTCTGCAGTTGGCTTTACAAGCTTGATTGTTTGGTTGTTCTTGTTCAAAAGACATTTGAAATCCTTCACGTTATCCATATCGAAATTCCTACTAGCTATTATTTCGTCGTTATGGGTCCACCAGATTGCCAAATCATCATTGGCTGATTGCAGATCAAACGGCGCGACAAGATGGAATCGTTGGCCCTGAATCAGCTGGATGTCTATAAGGTCACTTATACTGACCGCTTTCGGCAAGGATTCATAAGTTGGTGGTACCAGCGACGCAACAGGTGCGAATCCACTCGCCAGTTCTTCTTGTGTCGGCTCGTGGAAGTGTACGATTATCGAAGTACTTAACTGAATAGCTTCACTGTATTCATTGGGCAGACGAAGAACACACTTATATTCAGATTGCTGATCAGGCATAAAGTTTGTTGTCACTGTTTGCAGCGTAGCCATTGCTTCTTTTTGACTCATTATGCAGTTGGAGCTTGGTTGCAACAGCACGTCGTCGTGATACCAGTCTACAAGAACGGGCTGCACTGCTTTCTTGTCCTTTATCCCTTTGAAGTTACAAATCACAGATGCCAGAACGTCACGTTGAACCTCCACTGCCAGTTCTAGGACTTGGCCGATAGGTATATCGAGTTGGCGGGCTACTGGAGTCAGTACTACCGCCGGCGATATGCTCTCTCGGTATGCCGGTTCTCTAACCTCACTAACCGTGACTTGTTGTTCTGCCTGCTCTTCGTCGTCTTCACTTAGTTCCGGTTCTTTGGGTACTACATTGACATAAAAGTACACCGCTGTTTGAGTACCATCGAACAAACGGCATCGGCATGCATACGTTCCTGAATGTACCGCGGGATCGGCATGTCCTATGAGAAGCCGCGTATCTGTGTCCGATAGAATCATATCTGCATCAATTGTTGGTGGAATTGGCAAACCATTCATCATCCATGTTACCTCATATGCAATAGGACCGGAAATTGTGAAAGAAGCGTTGAACTGGATCTGTTCGCCAGCGCCTACAGTAAGGGTTTTCACCACTGCTCCTGGTGGTGCATCCAGCGGCATACTGTCTTCTTTATCTGTAGCCGAAGAACAGGAATCATGGACGAAAAACTAGTCAAGCACGGGGTAAATACTGCATTGTTAACTATCACTGAATAGGGTGAACTTTGAGAATCAATATTGGTTATCTCCACTAGGCGTTGACAGACAGGTATGTTGATAACTGAGGTATCTTGGAATTGAAATCTCATGAGTGTTGTTGATTTCCGTGTTAAACTATTGCTTATCTATTCTGAGTTTCAAAAATATGCTTTTCAGTAGTATAGAACCACTCAGAATTTTATGTACGATAATGCAAACATTCGGCATCTGTAGGGGCAACAAAAACGAACAGAAAGAACGTCCGTGAATGCGACACACTTTAGGAAAGCACATATCATTAAGTTGCAGAGCAAGCCGAGGCTTTTTTTATTAGGTCCAAAAGTGATCCTTACAATTCCCAATCCTAAGAACTATTCACCAGATAACGAATGCAAGGGGACCAGAGACGACAACCGCAATAATAAGTATTGAGTAAACACGGCCATTTGGTTGGCTTAAGTCCACGAACAGCACTGATGGTCTGGCACTGCTGATGCACAGACTCTTGTTTGACACATTATCCTGAGCTGACTGCACTATGCTGGAGCCATGGATTTTAGTCAGAATGGATCGTTCGGAGAACGGTTACTCTCTTGAAGTGCCCGCAGTTTTCCTTGGCCTAGTGGGTGATCGCTCCGAGGGAAAGTGACCTCCAGACAATTCCTCTCTCTTCTGAATCAAACTATGTACAGAGGAAAAATATCGACGTAATATGCTATAACACTGGTGTAAGACAACTGATGTGTATGTAACTGATACCTTGACGGATACCTTGATTGCCATGTCACAAATACCAACTGGACAGATTTAAAGACCTGGAGTCGCAACCAGTTCTTTTTTAAAGAAAGTCGTTTATAATGTCCTTCAACTGAATATGCTGTCTCATGTTTCAGTAGGTATGACACTCGAGATATCCCAGTATGACTTCCTTATTTAGTTGCATAGATCAACACGTCCTAAGTTTTGGTCACTTCATTTAAAATTAGAGACCGCGTTCAATGCTTGCCTCTTGGACCGATGGTATGGCATCAGCATACCAAATACTTGGAGACGCATAAAGGGTTGGTTACCGTGATTCATTCGTTACGATAACCATAATGCCCACCATTTTACCGATAATTTCCTTTGAATGGAAATCCTGTAACTATCTCGGCGCTCTCAGAAGTTTGCACTGTGATGTTCCTAAGGGGCAGTAAATATGAGTTGCGCGCCAATAAGTTTCATTTGGTCATATTTGAACAAGATTTGGAGTGATTTTGGCCACTTGTTCACTAAGGGCCACTTTTGACTTTGTCACATCAGCCACCATGTACCTTAGGCCCAGGTTCCTTAAGTAGAGCAGAGCACGTTTTTCGTTTGCCCTAGTCGGTCAATACAACCAAAATCACCTCGTCAGTCGCCGACACAAGCGCACAGCTAACTGGTTGGCGCTGTGCTCCTGAAACCGTGAAATGGACTTTATGCCTGAAATTCCGACGGATGAACCGTTCCATGTATTGGAAGGTCTCGAAATCAAACTAACCTGGCGACACCAGACGCGTGAGTCGCAAGAATCGCGTGACGTACCGCGAGGCTGTTGTCAAGCCCGTTTCCAATCCCGACCGTCAACTATGGTAATGCCGCCGAGTGAGGTCTGCCAACGCGGCCTTGATGTGTCTGAAACAGATCCGGTACACCTCACCCAAACAGGGTGAGCTGGACACTTACCAGATAGAAATGACACAACTGATGGGCCTGTGAGTATTGCAAGACCAGACCGACGTGGTCATGGCGCATCGGAACGAGTGACAAGCAGACGAAGTACTTGAGAGCAGTATCAAGCCCCATTGTGATCTGGTTCAATCTGGGCTACCGAGCGCAGGTAGACCGGTCACAATAGCGTTGGGGCTATACGCAAGCCCAGCGTAATCACCGACGTGATGCAAGCTCTGTAACCTGTGTTAAAGTATCAATACACTGGATGTAGAACATGGGCAGCGCATCCCTATGGGCAGATTTCCCACATGAAGCTCCCCACTTAGCATATTGGGAATTAGAGGGGAGTACTGGAGAACACTAAATTCGGATATGCTAACCCACATTGATTGCAGTAAACCTTTGTTTTAATGGAGTCGCTTCATAGGCTTGTCACCATTCCTCAGAATGGAGTAAGGTTTTATTTGGATTCTGTACCAAACCCACACATATAGATTCGGTAGTCGGAGGTCCCCTGAGTAATACCTCGATATCCGAATGTCCTAAGTCGAACAGTGGTAGAAAAAATCCAAAATGGAAGTCATGGTGGCTTTTCGTATGATATACTGGATAGGAAGTCGAAAACCGGTGTATGCCAAGTGTTCAAAGCTAAGTGCGATTTAGGTTGACCCGGAGAGGAATTGTGCAGAAACGGTAGTTTACTGGCATGGTATGCGATGCTGGTTTTGCATAATCTTAGTGATGCAGTATTCTGCTAGCACAAAAGCACACATCGAGAGCAGCTGACTCCCATTTTTCCCAAACTTGTCTGGATGAGCTACTCATCCTCATTCACGACTTTCGGCTATAGCTCTAAAAGTTCTGTACTCATTATTGAAGCTATGCCGCTCCGAGTACCATGAAGAAGCTAGCCAGCGAGAAATCATTTCGGCAGAGCAAAAGGGCCATTCCCGTCGATCCACTAATTATCCAATCACTATTTTTGGTGTGTATAGTAAGGGCCTGGTCTGGTGAAACACCATCCTATTGAAACGAAACAGCATTAATTGGGCTTGTTTTTTATCAACTATGGAGATATTTGGCATTGCAATAAACGCTTATATATTCAAATAGTTTGAAATAATGTTTAGACACTAGTGACATTACCAACCGACCACTTTATCCGGATGGAAAAATAAGGCCCGATAATTTGTGAGATAGAATGTTTGCTCAACCGGTCGACTTAGCCTTAGCTTGAAAGTAACTTAAATCTGGCAAGAAACCCGATTGTGTAAACCATGTTATTTAAGCGTAAACATGATTTTGACTTAGCAGGTTTGAAAGTGCTTCTCTAAGGTCCAGAAGCAAGCACGGGAAATTTTTTTCAAATTTCCGAGTTTTCCCACTGCACTCGTTGAAACTGACACAGAACTGCAAACCTTTAAATTCAGCGCTGCAGTATGATCTTGCGGTGCATATTGTTGGGGGTTAAACCGTTGAAAAATTTGCCGCATACTCACCTCAATACCTCAATCTGTTCCCCAAGCTCCTCGTTAGAATCAAAAGTTTGACTATAGAGACACGCTGCGAGCGGTTCGAAATTTCGCCACAGGTTCCAAACGGTGCCTTTCCGTTACAGGCCATACCTCATCCATAATTGTTTCGATGCGTAGCCATTTCTAGTCTCGTTACGGATATCTCACTACCTGCAGGTGGTCAGCCAGTGCCAGGTGAAAACAGCTCACATTGAGTGATCGGTGCAATCGCAGATTGTTCATCCGTTTCCGATGTCATCAGATCCACCTGCGATTATGACTACGTCAGCCATACTTTGCCACACACACAAATACGTCGATCGTGTCCGCTGTCTCGCCAACACAGCGGGCATCACCAATCTTCAATACCGTGCAGTCGTAAAGTCCTCAGCTTTTTCGGAGTATTTTGATGCAACAAGCACAGATTAAACAGTTTTAAACTGTTCATTGATGGAGACCGAACAAACTTCCTAAGCAGGCAAGTAACATGATCTCTAGTGGTTTAGGATTGAGCTGCCTTAGGAAATTTTTTGAACATCGATTACAGTCACGTAAGAATAGGGTGACAATACAGTTCCAAAACTTTCATAACTTTTCATGCCTTGCCATAGTTTTTATGTGTATCACAAGTTGTCCACTGTGATGAAGTAGTGTACAACTCGGAAAACCATTGCAACAAAACAGATCAAGTATTTTGCATAGATTTAAGGGTTAATAATGTTTATCACTTCACTATGGTCCGAGTAGCTTGACATGTAATCCAGGCATGGGATGCCCGTTTCAACAAAATGTCCGTGGTTTGGGTAGGCATCGGTCTGACCACAGGATACCATAAGCAGGATGCATTGTGCTCTAAGTTTTCCAGTCACCAGTGGTTGGATAATTAAGCAACATTTAGGGGCTCTGCACAAGTAGCGACCGCATTTGATATGTGGCCTGACTGGGACCAAGACAGAAGAGGGGGTTGTAGCAGATACAGCGTTCAACCGTGTAATATGTAACTGCCATAACAGGTAATAAACAGTAAAAAAATGTATTTCGACCAGATTCATCCAGCGACTGAGTTCCGAGTTTCAATCACAACACTGACCTGGTCAAGTAACTACTCCTCTAGCGCTTCCTGTTTGAGGGTGTGCTGACTGTCCAAGTTCAATTTCAACCTTCAACGCATACCAGACCTTAAAAAAAGTTTAGTGAATAATGCCCTCTACATTTCAAGACGATCTGGACCAACTGCTGAAACGACCGTAATAATGCTTACATAGAAGACAGACTCACCTGACAAATCAGGACTTCATATCCAGCCAAGACCGAATCGAGCCAGCGTTGCTGAATTTGATCATATTACACAAGCAAACTACCACCGCAGATCAAAACTAACGACACAAAATCTGGGAATGTCGCTAGCACTACGACTCTAACACAAAACATTTTGGATTGACATGGGTTCACGAAAGCAACTACATGTGGGATATGGGTTCCTCTAAAGTGGGGTGACAGAATGCACTAACGGCTACTGAGTTTTGGTAAAAATTCAACAAGGTTCCTATGCTCTCACTTAAATTCCAAATGCACTAGAGGATTCTAAATCTAAATTCCAAGATGGTACACCCAATTTCATGTAAGAATGCCGTGATATTGAAATAACTTTTCTTATGCTTACTTAAAGAAGGTGATGTTTCAAATCCGTGAGCAACTACTTCAATGTTACGGACAAACAAAATTTAGCGCTTCTATTTGTGATACTGACTTTCTGCATTCACATCTTAGTTTTACCATAAAAAACCTGGAAGTTAGCGAAATACACTCATTTGCACGTAGTTTTGTTTTGTAGGAGTCACATGGAACTTCAATCTCTCGTTTATGATGTTTATACTTGAACTCGAATTGGTATGCAGATGAGTGTATTTTTAAAATTTCGTGCAATTTAGGTTCAAGTTGACGGAAACTCGAGGAGTGTCTACCTGATGATCCCCAAGAAGAGTGAAACCGGTTGTTGGCTGTCGCAGAACTTTCAGCAACCTTATTAGTAGTATACTACGTCTAAGCCTGGAACTTATTCTGTTTACTAGTGGGATAAACTGCGCACCGAATAACAGGCATAGTAAGTTACAGCTTGCAATATCCGGCGATGGAAAGTTCGGTTAGGCAAAGTGAGCACCCGTGATTAGCTGTACCGTTAAGCCAAACTAGTCAGCATTGGTAAGTACCGGACCGCAGATCGTGATTTCAGGGTAACAATAGAAGAGAATTCGAGGGCGACTCCGTGAAGATCGTCGCTGAGCATCATCGGTTAGTTATATTGTGTTTCAAAACGTGTTTCTGACACTCCAGTGCACTTGGATGAATCCACTCCTCTAAGTTTATTCAGTCTTTATGCATTAATTTTGTACTCGTTAGGAGGTTGCGATCTCTTGTCTTAACTTAGAACAAATGGTAATTGGGATGACGAATATAAGTTTTCAAAGGGTAGCTATCTTCCGTTAAGATACTGAAGGTGCCAGGCAATATCTGGAAATTCAACATGATTCTAAGTCGTTTGAGGTGGGTACATTTACGTCTCACAAAAGGTAGGTTAATGACACTGATGATCAGCAAGTCATGGCTAAAAGACAAACTATTTTTATTCAAGTGCTTTTTTCAACCCAAATTTTCCATGACGAAATCAGTGTAGTTGTTTCAGTTGAGACCAGTGTATTTATCGTTAAGCCAGGGCACCTCCCAATAAAGTTTACCATCATTTTAGTAGGTCAATTTATGTAGCTAATTGGACAACTTACTTTCTAAATTATCCTCAAACATCGAACGTTGATCTTCGGAGAACGGAGTTCTCACGTCGTCCAAGGTGGTATACGACTCTAAAGTGCAAATAAAAGAGCAGGATTTTCAGAACGTTCTATGGATAAATGAGTAGGATTTTGCTCTCCATAGACGGTAGCCCGTTGCTTACATTTGTTTGGGTTCTTAACTTTTTAGTCAGGTGGAGTTTTGCAAAACAATATTAACCAAAGATAGGCAAGAACACCAAATCATCCCCACACCGACGCATTAGGTAGATCCCATGCACCTTGACTGATTAAGTGAGTCGCTCGAAAATGTCTTCTTGCGTCTTAAGCGTGCGTACATAACCTACAGACAAGAAGTGGTAGCCGACTTCCTCTGTCAATGTGAAAACGCTCACTTCCAAAGTGAACCTGTTACCTGTTACCTGTTACAACCCGGCCATCAATCTCGTACCAAGTGGCTCACATTTCTCAACGTTGGATTCGGGTTTCCTTCCAAAATGAATATGATGTCACTAGAACTTTCTAAACACGAGTTAGCTATATTTCGAGTGAATTGTAACAAAATGACCGCCCGCTATCGTAGTTTGGTTCTCGAAACAGCCCTCTAGCCTTTAGTTTGAACTTTGCAGATCAACCTCATAAACTGAAAGCAGTACAAATACACTTACATCCGGCCTGAAGTTATACTGTATACGATAGCCGAGTAACATTGACTTTAGACAAGAAATTAGATCTATAGTAATCTTAACTGAGCACTGTTAGAACTACCCAACGTATGGCCTACATTTATGGCTTCATATATTTGAATGACGGACAGCTAACCTCTCCCTTTTGTCCATATGAATTCTCAGCCACTGAACTTCGTAACCGAGCTGCAAAGACAGGAGGGTTCTTCTCAAGAATTCCAGGATAAATGCATCACCAGACTACCAACAATTTAATCTAATACCGTGCCTGAGTCGGTATTACATGTAGCGCAAGGCAACACTGTTTCTGATTTTTCCTCTAATGGTTTCAGGCCATCAATTTCGTACGTCAATTAATTGCTAGGGTCAAGCTAAATGTCCCGGATCGTATGGTAAAAGCTTAATTTTGAGCAGACAACTAGTCTTCAGAGAGAATCCGTATACTTTAAAGCGTACAGCTACAGCCTTTGATAGAAGCAACAGGGAACATGGCATGTTAGTGCCAGACAAACAAGGGTAGTTAGCTACAACACTCACTAAATCGTATTGACGGAATGGGCCCGATTTAGCTGACCGATGACAGTTACGAGAGGATGAGAATAGGGGTACATTGGAGAAACCTTTTGGATAGCCAAGGGGTGACGAAAGACGGGGATGGCATTACAAACTGTGTGCGTCATACTTAGCAAGTGTTAGGTCACGATAACGTCTGAAATTCCTATCATTAACTGGGATAGCCAGGAGCCACGCTTGAACAACAAATGTTTTTCACACGAATAAGTCAATATGCCAAAGGACAACAGTAGATGGCTGCCACATATCTCTGCGCGGAAGCCAGGGGCACCAGGCCTGTTGCAAATACCTTCAGCAGCAGCCGGTGATTGATTGCAATCGATATTCAGATGTCTCAATGCCAGGAACTTTTGTCCTGGAGATTTTTGTCAATGCCTACCCCACCCCTTCGATAAAAAAACTATCATATTTCACAACAGACAGTTCATTATTTGATCCTGGAGACTCTTCCGGTCTGTGTGAGAGTTCGACCAGAGTCTGATCCAAACAGGACGGCAACAGACCTTTGGAAACTCAAAAGAAATGACTTTTGGAAGTCTCATAAACTTCATTTTTCTCGAAAACGAATTTGTCAATGACTGACATTGTCCACATCCTCTGCCCATTAGGCGGGCGCATGCGTACCAACTGCTACTTCGTGAGATCTAGAGATCACATGCGTTCATTCCATATCTAAGAATGTTTGATTACTAGTCACCGCCAACTTCGTTCGCTTTTTCGCTTCCCATATGCTTACGGTAAAACCTCTCCACTTCTTCTCCACGCAAACCGGATTATTACAGGAAACTGAATGGGAGAACGTCCAACTTGGCTTGTCCAGCTTTGCCGTATTCAATGAAATGTGGATTCCTTCATCAGACTGTGGTCAGATGATCAGTCAGAACGACCCTGAGTCATTTAGGCATTGAAGCCCGTGTGACTGAACCTTCCGGGAACCGACCGTGGCTTCCCCCCACAAACTGCAGTCCGTTCGTGTAAATCTGTTTCGAACTCATTATGCAAATTGTCTAAGTAAGGGGTTTCGCCATTTGAAATTTGATTTCACAGTTCTCAATGAATGCCTTCATGCTTTGAAATGTTGACCTATCGTGGACTCATCAAAAAGTGCTCACTCACCATAGAGAGTTGTTGATGTTTCCTTGGCGCAGGAAGTCTGATGATCTTCTGAAGGTTCTTCCGCTGTATGATATGACGAAGAAGTGCTACTGTCCTGCTTCTTGGATGTCGCCATAGACACTGGAACGTACGTAAAATAGAGGCAGTCAGTCATAACCGATTTGTTGGCGTTTTCTGACATCGAGAGCAAAACATCAGCTTTCATCGAAGAGTAATTCCGTCAATGCCACCGAACAAGATCTCTCAATTTCGTATCCATTGAATTAAACACAAGAAGCGAAAACCGAAAGAATTTATTTCACAGATTCTGTCGGTTTCGGACAAGTGGATCCACTACTGGACTTATCCAGATGGATTTCTGAAAGGTTAACCTTGTTACTTTCAGTTCTTGTGGCGTATATTTTCGAAAGCTAATAAGCTCATGACCAAGAACACGAAAATGAATAGCCAACATAGCACACACACCGAGACGGAGCGGTATGGCTCAAAGGGTGTTCAATAAGAACTCAAAAATATACCAAAAAGCGTCACCGACGGAAAGGAAAAAAAGACTCCATATAGGGATGCCCATGTATCAGTGTTGGGATCCAGACCTGCGGAATGATAATCCTGCTCTTGTAATTCATAGCACTGGAGACAAATTTACGTTTTTGTTGACCGGATTTACACAGGTAAACAGGCAGAAAAAATCGGTTGAACGGCCAAACCTGCAAAGAAGTTTGACGAAAGATGAGATCGTTGAGGTGGGTCCATCTGTGATGCGTCGATCTATAGACCGTTTTAATGTAGCTGGCTATCCTTCTCCAAAGGAGACAGTATTAAAACTGATAACAGTACAGTACAGAGTTAGTCTGAAAAGTATAGTTTTCGAGACAGAAACCTGAACCCCGAAAAAGACGCTCCCGAGAGTGCTTACTCCTCACAACGAGAATGCATTTGTAAGAATGATAACAGAATTGTTTTCTGGTGGAAAAAAACAAGGTTAGATTAAGATGATTTCGTTGGCTCAACGTTTTTCTCAAATCTACCATATACCACATATTGAAAACCTGAGAACTTCATATACAGTCATACCTTATTTGGTTCACCCCAGGTCTGCGATTTTCCGTAGAAGCCTTGCCTTAAAAGGTCACAGCGTACATATGTCGTGGTTTTGCGTATATATCCATTTTAGTAGTAAAAAGCCCTGCAGTTCATTATTGTCACCAGACCCTCGTACACAACACGCACAAGCGTTGGATAAATGGTTACTGAATTTAAGCCATTTCAACTCTTAAATTTTGCATCATTTCACAAAGCTATACGAACTTATGGAACACATCAGTCCAAATAAATGTTGTCCATCGACGGTTGCGCTTACTAACCAGGCACTGGATTTGCACATTGTGACTTCTGTCAAAAAGGGTCTGCGCTGTCTACCGTTAAATGAGCGAAACACGTAGTAAGAGAGTGGTGAAACAGTCCCACTGAAACGTAATATTGTTCTGCATGTGAAAGATACTACTCCTCACACAACTAAAACTGAAGACTTAGTTTTCTACTTCTGTGTTGGTGCTAGAATCGTTATTTGTTATTCGTCACATTTTGCCCCAACTAGCTTCACAAGTCTGATTTTGTCGCGGCTCGTTCACCCAGCGCATACACTCTGAGTCCAAAACTTTTACTCCTTCCTTCCTGATTTGGCAAGCATAATTTGCCAGGTATGTATGTCTTTCACTTTGTACATGCTTCCGATCTTATCCCCCCTCCTACTTAAACGGTCTGTTTCACACGCAACTTTGTGCAGAATGGCATGCAATAGCGATTCCATCAGTCTGACACACCTGCTAATGCCTTCCTTCTCAGTAAAACATTGATATTCTATAGTGAGTAATCCTCTGACCATAAAAACTCTGAAACGAACTTACTAGGCAAATGGCATTAGCAATTCTGCGTTTTCTAATATTCCCATGGTATTCGTTCTTCCCTAGAACTAATTCCTGGAAAAGGCGAAATGCTCCCATATGAAGTCACTTATGACTGCGCTCTTTAGTCGAGTGACCTAGTCAACTGGTTTACAGAAAAACTTGAAAACCGGTGTTAAGAGATCCAAAATTAACGACTTATTAGCATATTAATGGTAAAATTTGGCTTCGTTATGCCCATACGCGGATGAAACAGGTTACGCTAACGGCTGATCCGGTGGCATACTTAGTGTCAGCACGTCTCCGTTGAAAGTTTGAGGTGGATACGTATCCTAGTAACCGGTCAGACACACGCCACAGTGCTGTTACGTGCTCCCAAAAGGATACACTGAACCCTTTGGGTGGCTGATAGGGCTAATCAACTTGTTTCAAAATTTCCATACAATTATCGTATCAGGTACTCTCCCCTTGCAGACGTTTTGAACCGCGCTATACACACCAATCGGTTTGCAGTCATACGATTCACCTCGACCATCGTTACAGTGTGCATCCAGCCGTCAGGGTGATGACGAACGGCAAAATTTGAACAAATGCACAG
Source organism: Opisthorchis viverrini (assembly GCF_000715545.1). NCBI lineage: Eukaryota > Metazoa > Platyhelminthes > Trematoda > Opisthorchiida > Opisthorchiidae > Opisthorchis > Opisthorchis viverrini. Next base: position 4,869,314 of record NW_008751658.1, on the reverse strand, counting down.
CCTCAAAGAATATGGCTATTCTTCTTATCCCTCTAAATATGTAGAACGTAACGGACATGTGCATTTTTCTATCCTGTACAATCATGTATTAGCTAGAAAAGTCGGACTTTCAGCTTCCACGTTAGTCCATAAAGATCCCAAAAATTGAGGTAAGTTCAACGGCATGATCCGATACCAAACTGTGCTTAAATGCAAAGTGCTTCAAAAGACTGGGTGCTCAGTTTGCATCACCAGGCGTTACGTCTTTCCCATTGTGTTTATCCTCCTCCTGTCTATAGAGGGAAACACTCATTTCTCCGTAGGAATCCCTTCTGACCTTTTTTATACCTAAGCCTGTAAGATGGGCAGGGTTGTTTTCCTGGGCTGAGGCTCATTTTATTGAACTAAAGGCCAATCTGTTCTATCCCCTGAAGAGGTCAGGTGTTGTCAGTTCCGACGCATTCTGAACATTTTTTTCCATCTCTCAATGACTTTTCCGACCGATTTCTTCACGTGACACAAATTCAGGTTTTCAGAAGGCTCTCGGTAGCGCACAGGAATGGACTGAATTCTAGGCTTGTCAAGTTGCTGCGACGTCTAGCCAGGGAACAAAAGTACTCATCTCTTTTTGTAAGCATTTTCCTATCTACATTCAATAACCAACTTCGGACTACAGAGTTTGTCATCCAAACACAGTGAATACTGGTGTGCACAGATATAATATGTGAAGTCATTTCGGTCGTAGTTGCCTAGTTCCCTTGAGATCGTTTTGCGTCACAGAGAGTGAAACTTGGTTGTCGGTCTGTTCGCCGAGCTTGGCAGTTGGATGGCAAACGTTTCTTCACCAATCGAGTGGTTTCCAATGGGTTTCTTTGCGACATCCACATAGCTGGTTAGGCAACATTAGAGGTCTGACCAACACAGTTCCTTGGCCCTCTAGGCTGGGGTTTGGGACGTGTGTCGACTTGTTCTATAAACATGGTAATGCACTTGCATTTTCCGCCAAAAAACGCCGTCTTACGGCCAGGCTTTTGAGCCAAACGCTTTGGTCCAGGACCGTAATCATCTTACTCTCCAGGTGTTGCCACCCTGACGACATCCCAACCCACGTGCAACGATAGCACTTACGACTAACAGTACTCTCATGCCACATCGTGGTGTCAACAGCTTGGTCACTTTACTTGCTGCATACAGCAAGGTTGGTAAGCGAAAAACATGCTACGGTCGAAGCCTTTCTTCTTACACCTTCACATTTTCCCTCTTCTGCCCTACCACACCCTAATTTGAGTACTTTCTCTACAGGTCCTAGCCCTAGAACTACCAAATTTGTTCTCTGCAAATGGCGCTCAGCTACAGCTTCTATGTCCAACTTTAATAATCTAAACAATTTTAGGTCTGTATTCAAACCCCTAACCAAGACCTACATAGCTGCTTCCAGTGTTTGCACTCTGAAGCAAACAGAAATACAAGCGGCTGTTGCTTGTACGGTAGATCCTGAAATCGTTAATGTATGCTGTCTGTCTGAAACAAGGATACATAATGCAAGTAGTGTAGTCGAACGGATTTCTCCCTCGATCTCTTCCAGGTTCCGGCTGCGCACCTCTGGTGATGTAGGCTGCTGCAGCTGGATATACTGGTGTTTTGTACAGTATTGAGCAACCGAGCTGAAGCGTCTCTACTTGATTGGATATCCGCTGACAGTCGCTTCTGTGCGGTACGTTTGGCAACGTCTGAGAGAATTTTGAGAAAGTGAGGTCAGTCGCAAAATGTTTATTGTGTCTGTTTACGCCCCAGTTGATTATCGCTCTGGATTTACCAAAGGCAGTTTCTATGACTTTCTTAGTGCTCTTTTACAACGGGCTAAAAGCTCAGACGTCGTCGAAGTTGCCAGTGACATGAGCGCCAAAGTAGGTAGACTTAGCGCCGCTGAAGCTCAGTTGAGCGGCCATTTTGGTTTGGATTTGAGACGTACGGACAACAGCGTTCACCTGCTTCAGATGTGTGCTGATCACAAACTGTTCCTTCGTACTACCAATGTCGGAAACAGCGGAATTCGCTTAAAAACGTGCTGCCACCAACGAATCAGCCGTGAATCCAAACAGACCACATCGGCGTCAGTTACCGGCGCCGAGGGTTAATTACTGCCTGTCTGTAATACCACTGTGGACTCTGATCATCTACTTGTGTGCTGCTGCTTTCACTGCGCCTCTCAAGTCTAGCTTAGTCACTGTGAAGCTATTGAACTCCGGAATCAAAATAAACTCTCAGAATCGGCTCCTCAAACGCCTGCCAGACGTTTCAATATCGAATAACAACGGCAACTGCGAAAAGTTATCCAAAGCACTATTCAAGGCCGGGACTTCTGTTTACGGTACAACCCAGCCAATCTTAAGCAAACATTGGATCTCTGACAGGGCCATGGCTTTGCTTGAGGCCCGGTGGTGGATCTCTCCTGGCCGAAAGCACAACTCAACTCAACGCATCATCCGACACCAGGTAAAACTCATTCGTTCGACTGGTCTTCGCAAGCCTCTTGTCAGCGAAACTAACAGAAGGACACCAGATACCTGATTTCCATAAAAACAGAATGTTTTGAGCGCTGGCACAATACCTTGGAAAACAATTCAGTTGGCCACCTGCTACCTCCAGTTTGGAATCCCGACCTTTAACAAAAGTGTGGACTATGAATAGGACGCCCCTTCAGCCTCAGAATTGTTCGAGTGTATATCTCTACTCTAATCCCGTTCGCCCGGCTCTGACGAATTTCCACCCGCTTTGTTCAAGGATGGCGGTGAATTCCTCAGTCAGTGCCTGTCAAGCCTATCTGATTCTATCGGCGAGAAAGAGATTGTTCCAGATACCTGCGGTGAGCCGATAATAGTGCCCATTTTCAAAAAGCGTACTCGCGGTGAATGTAGAAAATACAAAAGTGTCAGTTTGACTCCCGTTGTAACAAGGTTTATGATTTCACTGCTTCTACGTCGTCTTACAGTAGAAGGCGAATCCTTGACCCATGAGCATCACACGGGATTTCGACCGAGTAGAGGCTGTATTGACCATATCTTGACATTGAAGTAAGACATTATAGCAACGCCACATGTACAGATGACCCACAATCTTGAATTCAAGGGTGCGTTCGATTTTGTCAATCTGTAAGTGCCGTTAGCTATGCTTGCTGAACAGGGTATGTCCCAGAAGTTTATGAACATAACCTGGTCCCTAAATTCACATACTTCTGTGCGTGTGAGAATTTATGGTGACCTCTTCAAAAGTTTCCTCACAAAGAGTGGTGCCCTACGAGGACATTCACGCTTTCCGCTCTTGTTCAACTTCGTCGTCGAAGTAATGAAGCAAACGCTTGAAGGTCTTCAAAACGCCGGTGTTCAAATCCTTGCTGGTGTGAACCTCGTCGATTCGGAGTATGCGGAAGACATCGTCCTCATACTTGAAGAAATGAGGCACAAGTCCTGTTGGATAGACTGACCGCCGTCACACCATCTTTCGGCATGTACCTTGCACGTTCAAAGTACAAAGTCATGATTCGGAACGTACAGTCTCAGAACATGGCCCTTGAGTTTCAAGGAGGTTGTGAAGAATCTTACATACCTCGTTACCTCTGACGTAAGTTTGAAGTCGGTAATAAAGTCGGTGCAGGAATCTCAAAGGCTAAAATCATGTTTGCTGGTTTGTGTTACTTGTGGTGTCAAAATGTGCATAGTAGAGGCTGTATTGACCATATCTTCACATTGAAGCAAGAGGTTGTGAGGGATTTCACATACCTCGTTACCTCTGACGTAAGTTTAAAGTCGGTGCAGGAATCTCAAACGCTAAAATCATGTTTACTGTTTTGTGTTACTTGTGGTGTCAAAATGTGCACCAGGCTACAGTGGGGTTTGCATTGTATAGTTGCATGGTCGCGAGACGTGGTCTACAAAGACAGATAATATGGAGTGTCTTCAGGTTTTTGGCCACCAGCGACTCAGAAGCGTTGCTGATGTCGGATAACGTCAAGGTAGTTAGAAAACTGGTGTTTGTTTGCGCAGAAAGTACTTTAATCGCCGAAAACACCCAGTACCATAAACTGTGGTGGATCAGCCATGTGGTACGCATGCCGCAACACCGAGTGATGTTTTCTGTGCCTCTTTCAGAACGGCGGAGACCGCGAGGTAGACAACGTATGACCCGGAAGAAGGGCGTGAAGGAGATTACGAAGAGTTTGGGTGTGGTTGGTACAGTAAGCCTTTCAGGATAATGTTTCCTTGACCTCTCCTGCGCTTGGCTGGAGACAATACTGATCGATCAGTTTCTTTCCAGACGGTTTGATTGAGCGCCGTGAGTTGTAGGCACCTCAGAATACATGCAATAAGCGAGCACCAGGTTCCTTCCTCATCCAGCCTTTTCTTTTCTTTTAATATAACTAGATAAAATTTGTGGTTGTACGGTATTAAAGCACCAGTGTCAACACTGATGTTGCTGTCTCTAATGATAATGGCGATGATGAATTCGGTCTACAAAATTCATCTTGATCTCTTTATGGCACTTCCTTTCGCACTTCAGATATCTGAATACGTATCTCACTGCTGAAACCTATAATGCACACGAAACCTCGTAAATCTTCAGGCCATACCTATCATTCCACAGTCGGAATAATCTTTACACCTGGAAGTTTGTGCTTCCTATTGTCATAGCAATCTGCTGAGGTTCCCGATACGGAACTTTAAGTGACGCGTAGGTTCGAAAATCCCGAATATCAAAAGGAAGGGTAAGCCATTGTTCACGGTCCTAGCGACAACAAGTCCACAGGTCTGTCACGGACCGGCACAGTGCAGTGTCAACGTCTGCAAACCAAAAAGCGGCGAGCGGAATGGTGGCTGAGTAGGGTGGGTTGTGGTCGCCCCTTCCGACGACAGTCCCGTGATTCTCATTGGACGTGCGGTCACATGGCACTCATAAGAAAACAAGTCAAGGCAGGCCCAGCAAACGGGACATGAATGCGTGGGTAGCTGGGTCAGCAGCGCACATACACACACAGACACATTTCAATACACAAGTGTCGGAAAGGTCGGCCTCTGAGACAAGATGAGTTGCGGGTACGGATAAGCAAAAAGACTGGAGGTCAAAAGTACATTGGCGGAGCAAGCCAATGAACGGAGGAACTACCATAAGGCAAGTTAGATTCAACGCAAACTGTATAGCTCTCTTGCACACAGTACTCTCGATGCTAGAGGTCTCAGTGAGTCTATCTGACCTTTTGAAACCTTTGGTAGGTGTTATGGTTGATCCCTTGGAAGTTTTGGTCTATTTGATGTGGGGTTTAGTTGTTAGTGCGCCACTTTCAATGTGCAGCTGAGGCAGTTCCTCACGAACTACAGAGTTCCGACTAGTGTTCCAGCATAATTTCAGAGCGCGGGCTGCAGAACTGAGTGGCTCCTGGGTGAGGCAGCTTTTACAATATACCTGTCAGCTGAATTACCATCCGACGCTTCAGTAGCAGACACCGAAACAGAGCTGATCGGTTAACTAAGCTGTAGTGTCCTTTTTTTAATTTACTTATGATAACCCATCTCCGAACCATCCTGTTTACTGACGCAGAAAAGATTAGTTGCCTGCATGCGAATGGCATCTGCAGGCGACTTATAAACTAATATTGTATACATCGGTTACAACTGGGTTCAGAAAAGCACATTTATCTCCTCCTTCCTCAATCCATATCACGATCACACCACAATGGTCAGCGCAAACGAAGACGGCTAATGAGTGTCGATGTGTCGAACTAAAGTGGTGGAAAACTTACCACGAGCCTCTGACCTTCATGCGGTGTCCAACAAAACAGTGACCTGATTATACTTGAGTGCCTGAAGCTGTCCGAGTCGTCGAGTAATGCAATTATCCAGCTTACTCTCACTGGTTTATCGAAGCTCTGCTCTCCTCAGCATAAACGTCATAGTGAGTTACACTGGTGAATACTTTCCAGTTTAAGACTTTTCCCCCACGATACGCTACTCAGCATTCTACAAGGTGATTCGGACAAGACCATACAGTGCGGTCGGTTTGTCATAGGATTTTGTACTACCGATCATTTTCCAGACTTTCCTAAAACGGTTATTTTCCAGCTCATTCCGGTGCTCTTAAAAAGTAATAACCATTAAAGTAAGAAGTCGGTCATTAATAAAGCCAGGTTTCAACAGGTCAAGATGTCATCGGTCATTGGTTGACAATTACTGGTTTTATCGCTTGGACACTATCTCCACTTGACGTAGGAATCTGTGGATTGACTGGTTGCCCGAGTTTTTAGTGAGCTATTTTTTCCTGAATGTTTTCTTTTAACTCGATTGATTTCTGACAGTACGCGCCTTGATATTGTTGGCCTTTTCGTCCCTGAAGAAGGAATTTTCGAGTAATCTATCATCTCCAATATTTTCATCTAGTCCCGTGAAATGTTTCTTAACCTATCCGAATTTTTCGTCAAGTGCATCCCGAAGTGGTTTTTAAATCCAAAAAAAATTAACCACATACCAGACGCTATGACAGCCAACTGCGCATTTTGAACACAGACAGAAAACTGACGTTAGTGCATCTCCTGCCAGGCTACCATAAAATTGTCGATAGGGAGACATACATTTTGTTTCACAATTCTATCGGCACTGACTGGGGCCGCTAGAAATTGTCCATTAGGTGAAGTTGTGAACGGCAATGCATGTCTACGTCCGAAAAATACCCATTATTGGATTAACACATAGATGCTGCATTCGCGTCCATTTCTTCCGGGCACTTTTGACGGTATATCCCAAAACCGACAGAGATAAACATACGACTGAAGAGGCACAAAAATGTGAAGTGCACTTTCTTACCATATGAAAGGAACAGTACCAAAAATTCATCCACTGTTTAGGCCACCATGGAGAAAAACTAAATCATGAGGAATAGTATTCAGCTTTCGGCTTCTTAGTGGTGGTAGAAAATTCCGAAACGGCTTGTCGTCAATGCGAGATGGAAAACTTGTGAATATGTACATGTGCCTAAGGAAGAATGAAGGCTAGAAAAGAGTTGGGGGTGCACCAGCGGGAACCAGCGGTCGTCTTCTTCAGTTGTACAATGGTTATAGCTTCCACACTCCCGTTCGTCGATGGTCTGGGAAGATGAGGCTGGATAGCTACACATTGGAGGCAGCACCACTTCAGTCTTCCAGGAATGTCTGCATCATGTGGAACGGAGTTCTAGCGAGCTTAGCAGCAGTGAAGCCTGACAGTCACGTCAAGATGGCATCTTCAGTTCGTGGGGACCAAACGTATGACCCACATTTTCTCCACTATTCACGAAAAAAACATATATTGTTCGCAAAATCTCCTGGATGGCATCGATCATCTGGGCGCAAACCTAGTTGACTGTACATTTTTTTGAGTCTTTTTGTGCCTGAACGCTTTATGATCCCCCGCACCCCCCGAAAGTTGAATGCAATCATATCATGCCGGATAACTCTCCGAGTTGCGAATCAAACATACAGAGTTCTACCGACGGTTTCAATCCTGATTACCGTGGGCTTTCTGAATGTGTCGCCTAAATGAACTTTCCATGCAAAACCACACCATCTCAAAACTGAAAGCCACTGCGGTGTATAGTGGAAATCGGTCAGCACCACAATCCAGCATGCTAATCGTATTTTTCGACTCTTACAGATGATCCAAGTTTTGTGTAGATCCTGAGCAGCCAATGTTGACCTGAAGCAATGGATCCAGAAAAATGATGACCACAGTGTTGGACGTTTAATTTGAACCCTAAATGTCTGCCACTTCAGATCAGCAATGGAACTAGGCAAGTTCAGCTGACACGTTCCCCAGTCTTACTGTTCACAGTTCGCCTATCACCATATCGTTAGCGTTGGGGTACGAGGTGTGGCGAAACGCATTTTGGAATGATTGGCTGGTGCGCATGTTGGATTGCTTTGGTGTACAATAATGGCCCATTTCAAGCATACACTTCGTGTGAAACGATGAGAGAGTGGCAGTCCTTTGAAGAAACCATCAAACGGTGTACACCGCCAGATTGAGGCTCAAACTTCTTCGTAAAAGTGCAACCCATCAGGCACGTGACAGTGAGCGATGGCCTGTAGGCATCCTATAGAGGATATCGTGGGTTGTTTGACCATTTTAATACACGTTCGCACACAACCCCCTGTCATTTATCTTAAATTTTCCACTGAACGCCTGCTGATGGTTGATCAGCACGTCACTCAGCATGGGTCCACTACACGCCCCGGAAATGATTGTCCAAAACTGCATTTTTCAAACTGTGAACTGAACCTTCACACAAGAACTTCACTCGAATGAACCTTCCATCAAGTTACATGCATTTGAAGCACATAAGCACCTTCTCATCTAAAACCTCTGTGACGTGACGATGCACCATAGACAAATGTCAGTCAAAACGGACCATTTTTTCTCGGTCGCACTTCCAGGACAACTGCACTTACGTGCTTTTGAAGGTGCGGCCAACGACAGGGTACCGATCTGGGTTGTCCATGTCACGCGGTTTGTTGTTGAATCCTAACTGTTAGCAAAAGTTTTTGGCATTTGTAGGTAGTGCGACCGCTTGTGAGGGTCGTATCTGGTAGAAGCACATTTATGCCAAATGCACATGGCAATTTCGCCATCTGAGGCTCGTTGGGTCAGTTCAGCAGATCAGATAGTGAGATAGTCCGTTTTCTGTTGCTACTAAGACGCTTGCTACATTAAGCACTTTTGCTTTGCCATTCAGCGGCGGAATGCAGCAAGGTGGCACGATAGAGGGAGGGCACAGTAATCCTAGTTGAAGCAATTAGTTGAGGTACTTCTTAAACCAACCATAGCGTGCACCAAGTACAATACTGACATGACATTACCAGAACATCAGAAAGATAGTCGGACAAAGTAGCAACTATTGTACAAAATTTTCACCTTTCCTAAGTGCTGAGACCAAATCTTTGTTTTAACGTATGCTTCTGTTCATTCAGAGCATGTAGTGCACCGGATCACAATGTTCCTCTGGTACAGTCACCTGACCGATCACAAGGATTCAACTGATCCACAAAAGCCAATGACGGATGGACCTAGTCACACAAATTTTCCAACAAAATCTAGCGGCTCCATGGTTCAGCACCCAGTGAAAATTTCTGCCATTAAAGGTGGAACGATCAAAGAATCACAAGCCGATGCAAACATGGTTCCATACTGCACAATACTGGTGAATATGTACAGTCAGAATACACTGCAACAAAAATCGGTGCATTCATTGAATTTTCGTCTACATGTGATTGCACCATGTGCATTGAATTCAAATCCTTGTAGATTTTTTGGGTTTAGTGGAGTCCTGGAACCGCGCTACTGTTCCACGCATGTCATTACAAAATGAATCAACCCTTGTTGCATGAAATCTGACAGCCCATTCCATAGATATCCTCACATAAGGTCATTTCACCGCTGCCCCACACCTAGTCATCTCATCTCCATACACATTAGAATGTGCGGCAGCCACTCATTCGATTTTTCAGCCGTACTACACTTATCCTCAACAATTCCGAACGTACACACTGTAACGCAGGTGTATGGTTAAACAATGGCCTCCGTCAGGATTGCCTAACTGCTTAGCCAGTTATTCAACTGTAGGCTGTGTCAAGATAGTGGTTCCAGTTGCTACAATATCACTCGCCGAAAATCAGGAGGATGAATGAATGACAACCACGTTTCCGGGCGATGGCTTAATCACTTCACCAACTCTGTTTGTTCTGTTTATCTAATGAATCGTGGAGTGGAACAGCTGCGCACTAATGGCAAAAGTCACGGTGCGGCACCGACGATGAAGGCTTGACAAGGGCGTGTCTGTCAGGGCCATTAATAGCTTTTGTGTATCATCCAATGTTACCCGTCCGAGGATCCTGTAGTTGTGGGCAAATGAAAGATTTCAAAGTTTGTTTGCCAACTTATGAAATAACCTCTTAACGTTTCCATCCAGAAAACACCTAGACGAGGAGGGAAGGAAAGGGTCTTCTGATGCAAGATTTACATTATCCAACCGGAGTAACTCGTGGAATCTGAAAAGTTGATCCATCGAGGCAGAATTTTTTGTCCAGGGAGTTATCTGGGGTAACTCAGCATCAGTGATAATGTGTTCCTCCCAGAACTGCGTGATTCTTCGGGCGTGACGGTAGTCTAGCACAGCTTGCAGTGGTATCTTTTGTAATACACAAAGTAGAATAGATCACATTGCAACAGTGTGGACTGTACCCTTGACTACCATCTCGGAGTTTGGTCTTTCCTATTCGGAAAGTGATTTTACCTTTAGCCAGTCCACAATAACATAAGCAGCTATCCAGAGAAGCAAATTTAAATGTCACAGAAGCCGCCTCATCCGAAATTATGGGGTTTGGTCTCTATCTCACCTAATCTGACTGAGCACCTTTACACTTTTCACATGTGGTTTGTGTGCCCAATCATGCTGTAGGGTAATCTGGTTTAGTTAAAATGGTATGTATTTTTGAGGGACCTGATCTAGGAATAGAAATATTGTCGGCACAGTCAAAGTATATGAGTACGAACTGTTAACAACAAACAAAGAAGACTGAATAAGCAGGTCAATGGATTACACATATAAACTCCTTCGCCATTAACACAGTTGCTTGCGGTCGACGGATTCAAAAGGAGCTTCTCAAATTAGGAAAAACGGCTGTTTTTGGCGTTGGAAGGAACGGTGCAGTTTAAGCACTTGTCCTGGAGTGAAGATATGTTTGACGAAAGACCAACCAGAGAAAGTTCAGCTTCACACTATTCAAACCCTCTCTGTGCTGGACCAAACTGTGCAGGAGGACTAACTTTATGCAGTACATCTTAGATGAGGCGACAAGACCGGTATACTGGGGTTTCTGAGCCATGTTATTGCATTCCATCTGGAGGTTGAAATTATCGTCAAAGCAATCTATTCTATCGGTATTCTATCTTCATTCTAGACATTTTGCACTGGAGGCTTTGAGCCACAAGTGATTGCTTGCCTTTTTTAAAAAATAAAACAATGGGAAACTCCTGGACTGATTACTTTGTTGCAATGAAACGATGAAATTTCCCGCCTAACTTCTGTTACTGGTAGAGAAACGGTGTCGAAGTTTCAGTTATGTTAGTATATTTCTTCCGTAGATTGAGTTGATGAAAGCCAGTTGAACGGTTTTTCAGTCTTCACTCCATCGTTCAAGAGGACATTTCTGAGAACCAACTGAAGATCTTCGTAGGTAGTTTTGCTAACATCTGTCATGTTCAGACCATTTGGTTGTATTAGGCGAAGTGGTAGGCATCTATCGCAAAAGCTTTTACCATTCCCTTGGTTCCGCATCCACCAGAGCTCTCTGTTCCTGACGATGGATGTGGTGACTACGAACTGAGCGAGAGGTAATGCAGTTTCGGAAAGCTGGAATATCTAGTACTACTGATTAATCCGTTACATTGTGAACCAGAGAATCCACATTTTGCTACTTGCAGTTACTTGCAAAGAACTGAGATGGATCAGTTTCACCAGCCAGGTTTACTCATTTGAATCAGCTGCAAATTTAACTCGAGAGAGTGAAGAATGAAGAACTTCTGTGGTTATAAGAATAACTTTTTTCCAAATACCGTCCTATGCTTACTGTTGGCACATCAAGCGACGGTAATAACATTTGCGCATGTAAAGTAGTGTAAAACTTGGTGCGGTTTTCTGTTTTCTGTTTTCAGAGACTGCCGGCATTTGACAGCTATAGCAGTCAATGAGTATCCGATTAACTTCTCAGATTCGCTACCTCTATTCTGATTCCTACTTTTGCTGACGGAGGAATGCATCTTCTCCTTACCTCATAAATCAAGACGACAGAGCAATCGTACAGGACTGCTTTCCTCGTTGTGAAATCCTCAAGTTAAAATGTTACGACCGAATCGTTCGAAAGATTGAGCGCAATGTGGCGCACAATATGGAATTTTTTTATCATAATGCCAAAACGGCGTAGTGGAATAGGTTTTTGTAATCCGACGTTTCGGTTGATCTTTCGCAAGGGTTTCTACAGTCTACAGCACATATTAGCAGGCATAGTAACCAGATGTCAGGCAGGGATCTCAACAATGACGCGTCACAGTCATCACGACAACAAACGGAAGCACGCTCTAGTCAGAGTGCACTCACAATCACAGTACGCACGCGAACCTGCGCACACGGACCTACGCACGCGGACCTGCGCACACGGTCCTACGCACGCGGAACTGCGCACGCGGATCTACGCACACGGGCCTCATTTGACTGCCAACTGATCACAGGGACACACCAATCAGAAGAAAGGGTAGTGAACCCAAATGTCACTGCATTTGACCCGTATACAATTGATTGTAGAAATCCTTGGGAGAGGTCGCCCACCGCAACCGAAACGTCGAATTTCAACAACCTGTTCCACTATGCTATTTTTGACTTTATAAAATACTTCCATATGCTACAACCATGTTGCAAATCGAGGGCAATTGAATTGCGAAAGTAGTCTGAAGTGCCAGCTAGCGCTAACCAAGTCATACGATGAGAGTAGTTCAAATTGACAGAAAGACAAAAAAGCATCATGAACTTCAAGCTGAAATTTAAAACTATTAGAACCCAAGAATAACAGGCACCAAACAACGATTCATCAAAACAACAGTCAAATAGATTTCCAGTTTGATGGGACTGTCACAGACCATATCGTTTTTTGCCATATAGCGATTTAGTCTGTAGCATAGAGCGGTAACTCACGTGGTTTAACTGAATGCAGGAGAAAGCTAGCGCCATGTGCCTTCAATACATTACGAGAAGAATCTGAACCACCGTTCGACTTCGGTGCCTTTCTAATGGGTAGAAATATGAAACCCGAACCATAGTCACCATAGTCACAGCTTATCTGCGTCAGCAAGTTGTTCACACAAGAGCTCAACAGGACTTTGAAACGTACATCTGCTGCCAGTCGCCAGCTGCCCTGTCAGCAGGTAACATCTTCAATATCCAGTGCTCACAGAACAGCCCGATATGCTTTTAACACAGTGCCCACATCTTTGTGGCTCGCTGGGCCAGGCGGAACACAAAGCATTTGTCTGATGGGCTGTTCGAAGAGGATCGATCTTAACTGGCGCGGATCGGGCAGTGAACAATCAGCTCTGTTCGAGCTCAGCTGATAGGTAAGGGGCATCAAGTAGGCACTTCCGCCACAGTCTAAAACCACGAAGGCTGGCAAACTATATTTGAAAATGTTGCTGATAGCTTTACCCTTGCCTAGCCAGGACCATCAAACAAGCCCGATGCAAATGAACAATCTTAGCGACCCACACTGAACACATGGTTCTGCTTTATAGCCATTCAATCTATCTATTGTTTTTGGACGCATTGCATTTAGCGGCTATCTGTATGTCGATTTCAGTTCACGCCTGTGCATGATCAGATACTACAGATGAGTGCTTCACCTAAATGTATTTGTGAAGCCAAAAATATTCGGGTTCAGACGGACTAATAACAAGCGTAAAACGTTGTTCCATATCAACATAGGTGCTCTAATCACCGTATGAAGATAGACGATTTTCGCCGTTTAGGAAAGTCAGAAGGGAATAGCTTACTCTCTCCAGAGAAGAATGTATTTTCAGATCTTTCATTTACTTACTTGCTGAGGTGTTTTGCGTTTTCGGATAACCCACTTATTTTGCCACTATGAACTGATCTTCTGCTAAACAGCCTATTGTCTGGATGAATCACCACCTGGCTAGATCACAAGTTCACTTTACAGAGCTGGTAACGCGGGCAAACTAAACCAGATTTTGGATTCTAGCCCAGCTGAGTGTGACCTACAGAATGGAAGTTCTCAGGTGACAGATTTTGCGTTTTCGAACAGGCTGACATTCGATCACATGTTAGAATCGTTGCCACATTAATATTAGCACTAGTAGCACAAACGGTATCGTTACCTAAATCAGAACTTCCCAAAACTTCTTACGACAAGCATCGGGCACTCCTTTCGACAAAAATCTAAAGTGCTGTTTAACAAATTTTGTATTCCTTCGACATGCCCACAAAATGTGTATCATCTTTGTTTATTTTCATGAAAAGTGGCAGAAGTTTGTCGTTTTGCCTGGGGGTTACAGGTTACATGGTGCTAAGCAAGCCACCTGTCTCGTTCACGTTGCTTAGATGAAAAGAGGGAGTTATGGTTCATATGTTATCGTTCAGGCTCAGCTCATCCGAAAACAAAGTTGGTGCTAATAATTTGTGTAAACCTACTGGCCTTATCAACCTGGCACGGCATACCATGCGAGCATGCTGAGAGCGACTCTGCAGCTCACTTGGGCTACCGGATGAGGGCAACGCAACCATGCCAACAATATGCGAATTCAGACGCAGGCAAGTCAAGTGACTGTTCACGTTGGAACGCAAACATGACACATAATTTGGCGTACGCTCCGGCTTGTGAACACTGGTTTTCGGTTGACAAGCCCTACGCTTCGGCAGGACATGAGCAGGTCAGCGCAAGCTCCCAAACTCAGGACATCAACTGGCTGCTACGGCCGAATTGTTTGGGCTTCGCTTGAGTTGGGGATAAGTACCGCCTGTCAATTGTCGCAACCCCGGAGATGGATGAGCTGAGAGACACCATGATTCACCACTTCGCCCCTGTCCATTAACTGTGCCTTCTCAGGGCCGTCACGCTTGTGTTAAAAACGTCAGGCAAGCGGACAAAATCATGCGGCATAGAGCAGAACGAGGTAGGTGGTCTGCAGCTGTCTATGCCCCCGAGTAACCGACACTAGACTGGACCGGAATTTCCACTGGTATTCAGCCGTCGTTTTTTCATCAATCTATCGGCGCTATGGCAAACTCAGCTCACACCAGCCTGATTGGTTTTTATCCTTGATCTTACCAGACAGATCGTGCCGAAAAGGCCACTTGAAGCACAGGTAAAAGAACACGTCCCTAAGTACATCTTGAATAGTCTAAAACAATTCAAAGCCGCAAAAAGATTATTGCCAGACAGTGAGCTGCGGATGTCGAGACCTAAACCGGCACATTCTGTCTTGACTTCATTTTTCCAACATACCTGGTGCTAGTTCATGTCTGGCGGTGACAAACAAAAGTGCTGATGCTCTTAAACTGCCTGGGCTGAAACCTGCAAACCATTGGTGAGACTTTCGGGCTGGACCGTTTCATGAATGGATTACATGCCAGTTCAGGTTTATTTGACTCTATAGTTGGTATGTTCCCGACAGTATTGACAAAAACGTACTATGGCAGCTTGCACTTGGTACCTGTGACTATCGAACTCCTCGAAATACTTGATCGCATTGCGTAGAATCTTCACTTACGTTGTTAGAGCATAAGGTGCAATTCGCGAATGATCGTACTGTCATACTGTCGTGCGAAGTATGCACGGCAAGCAACAACTCATATGATCTACCGCAGGCACTTGAAAATTCGGGAAATTGGCATTCGAAATTTCGATATATTTGAAAACGACCGAGTGGATGGGAACCCAAGGAATACTCAATTTGCGTAAACGAGGCACCAGGGAAGTTCAGAGGTAGGGACTCGATGCCTGTCTGCGCAACTTAACAGCTGTGCTAACTAGAGTTTCTAAATATTCCAGCTCCGCTTATATTGCTGCTGAGATAATCAATCAATTTGACGTCTTGATTCGGGGGCATAGGTAGCTCTGAATGACATAGGTCTCATGGCACACATGGAAATATATACGAAGCGCACACAAAACTGGCTGTAAATGATACACCAAGTATATTACTTCATGCGCGTTTCCCTCAAGCGGTGAGACCTAGACAGATTTAGTTTCAAATTCCTGTACTCCCACGCAGTCTATTTTCATACACAAAGGGAAGAGGATGTGCATTTTTTGGCCAGTAAGGGGGGTCAGTTAGCATGCACATATATTTGAAATTAATCCATAGACAATGTACTAAGCAGTAATTTTAGAAGCAAATCAACGGATATTACTCACTGCTGGCTAAATCCAACACCTGAGGCTTCTGACCATTGTGTGTATCATCCACAGAACTGAACGTAGCCTGCTGCTTTTGCAAATCCTCTAGCGCATCGACGAAAAAATCCTCCAATGAATCACTCCGAAAGGCTGGTAGCTCCATCACATGGGCAAACTTTAGTCGTTTTCGCAAGTCTGCCTCTTCGTGTGCACTCACCACGGCACCATCCACATGGGTTTCCTCATCACCACATTGCACTGGTGAAGATGGTGAGAAACAGTGATAGGAATGTGAAGAAAAGAATCAAGCATAAAAAATTGCACAGCGAAAGATTTAGTCTCCTTCACACAGGGTAATAGCCGAGGCGACGAATCAGTTTGCCAGCATGTCTGTAACGATGTTTTATACGAACAACAAGTGATCAATACGAACAGTTTGTGGGTTGTGTTACAACCATCTGTCTGCAGTGAGAGTGGGAAACGGCTTCTTGGTGGGAGTCGCACACAGTGACACCCACTAGGTTGGATACGGTGACTGACCAATGGACAATTGCCTGAACGCACCAGACCACAAATTGCCTTCTTACTGCTAATACGATATACATCATACACACTCACACACAAATGCACATGTGAACGGATCCACGATGTGCGCTGGTGAACAACTATGCAATACTGCAGACAAGCGTACAGGTCGTCCTATACAAGTAGTCAGCGTGGTGCAGCACTACGGTCCGTTCGGGTGCAGCGGTTTAGTTTTTCCATGAGATATCGAAGTGGATCACACAGGAACCGTAGGCTCAATGTACCCTCAGATGAGTTCGAAAGAGTCGAAGAAGTCATGGGCTGTTGCTTCAGTAAAAATGCTGGATGTGTTAGACGAAACTGCCCACTGAGAGTGTTTTTTTATTAATCAACAAATGACTGATAATAAAATGTTGCCCATTTGATCAGCCAGATTGGTGATTATACTGTTCTTACATTGGGCAGAACAGCAGAGGCGAACGCAAACGACACACAAGAAACGTGAACGAATTTAACAAATTGGAGCGTTGCTTGGCTATTGCACTAGCTGAAGAACATGCTTCAGAGGGCGAGTTCAAATACTACCTCCGTACTCCTACCATATCGGGACAGAATTAAATTTAATCAAAAAACGGGTGATGAGTAATAGGGGATAGATCAGTATGCTTCCATATTTTTGGATCCGTGAAGGGGCAGCTTGGAAGGTGTGAGCTTACAGTACGACATTTGTACTCATGCTTCAGAGGGCGAGTTCAAAACAAGAGAAGGCGATGACTTCTGAAGCTTGTTAGGGCTAATCACCTGATATTTGATGCAAATTTGACGCGGCAGTCGGGCTTGTTCGCTACGATGACCTTGCAGGGCACGCTGGCTGGAACCCACTAGGCTCAATCCCACTAGAATAACGGCATATATTACTGGTGCAGTGTGCAAGTAGCCTATGGTTCTGTGTCAAGCCTCCACTTCCGCATCTCATGGTAGGTAAAGATAACTACGGATAACTACGTTCACAATTTCTTGAAGAACGCCCAGAAAAGTTTAAGGGGACGTTTGAGAAAGTTCACTTTTCAGAAACTGTGCAAATAGCTTGTAACCACTTGGTTCATGTTTGCTAAAGAACGACTTCGCGGCGAGCGGCCTTCGTCCTATCAGCACCAGGGCAACGGCCAGACCTGTTACGACAAAGAATTTCTTCGGTGTTGACGACAGCTTAATCACCAGTCTTATTCTGTCAACGTAGTGGATATATTCATTTAAGATCCGCTCTTTGTTGCCAGAGTCGTGGGGATCGAATTGGATGCTGATTCTTTGTGAAGCGACGCCTCCAATAGGAACAGCTGCGTAAAAACTATCTGTGCCTAATGATTTTGTACATCCATAGATGTTCGCATTCTTTACGAGCTTCAGTAAGACAGGTGTGTTTTTAAAGTACAGTGATGTCCAAACTAGCAATCTGCTGTAATCAGGTTCACTCGAAGTTGAACCTCTGATTGAGACCTCTTCGAATAAAATAACACATCATTCTGGGCCAAGCTCGTCCGGCAAGACAAGATAAGATTCCGAGGGATTCTCTGCCCCTCTGCAAACCAGAAGTCCAGAATCCATAAATAATATCAGTTTGACAACTACTGTTTGTAGCAAAGCTGCGAGAATTTAGTTCAAAATCAGTAAACGACACCCTGAATGTCTAAACATATGTAATTACATGAGTACAAGTGGCCACATCATTGCCAAAAGACCATTTAACCTGGCGTTACCAGCGGAGGAAAACGAACTGGTAGTAATTGCAGTTACTGGTATGTCATTGTTGTTACAGTCTAAGCACTACGCTGATATAGTAATGTCACGCACAGCCCTTGTTACCCCACTGGTTCTTCAGAGTTTTGATGAAATTGTTGGCGTTGCAATCAATTGCAACTTACATTACTCACATATATTACTCACAGACAACAGACCTCGAATTAAACTCCACTAATTTCGTACTCTTTAATATTTGTTAATGTAATCGGGAAATAACTCGAAGGGGGTCGATTCCCCCAGTTACTTGCTTCTTCGTTTTTTTTCAACGAGATTTCCATAGGCCTCTCAGGGCATTCCAGAGTATTTGTTTTTTCATCACAAACTCAGCTGAGTTTGGCAGCTGTTTTTATTTATCTCGAGGAAATTAATTTGTTGACAGTTACCACAATGCTCTGTTTGCGAGTTCAGCACATTTTTAGTTGCTAACAAAAGTGGATATGATTTCATTTCACAGTCCTGAACGATTCAAAGCCAACAGTTGCCACTCGTGATACAAGCACGCAAGTGGAGAATTTCGAGAAAAGTTTCGAACCATCGATTGGCAACGATGTCCGATGTCAGCTGTTTAGGACGATCGGGCGATTTTCTGTCATCGATTTCGGTCCGTCTGTTGGCAACTACAGCCAGGCACACCTAAGTCCGTTTGATAGGCTGACATAGCTGTAAATGCGTTGGTCGGTTCATTTGTCGGAAATTTTCATATTTGGACAGGCGACGGGATATTGATTAGATAATTTGGAATCGTACGTCATCGGGACTGCGGTACTAAACACTTTTATGGCAATCACGTGTTCCTCGGGGATTTTTGGGGTGTATTCAGCTGTCAATCTCATGTGACCATTTCATGGCTGGGGCACGCGTAATTTTCATAGTGGTCGTAATAGATTGCACGTTTCGTAGAAATCTTATCTGGGTTACTCTTGTTTGGACAGTCTAACTCCTGTCTAACGTGAGAGGGACACATCAGACTCTCACTCCAATCGGATAGTGTGCCTGCTCCACTCAGCGCTGCACACTCACATCAGTCTCGTTTGGACAGTGATCGTCCTGTGTTGGCGTAATTATTCTGGTGAGTCCACACCAAAAGGGGGAAGCACTTGACTAGACTTCCTCTCGTATTAGAGCTCATCAGCCTTGCATATCCTTGGTCGTTCCTGCGTCTGACCTGCGGACACGTGCATGGGAGGCGAACGTGTTAGCACCACTCAATCAGCGAACACTGGGTGCATCTGAATTTTCACGTCTGATCAGGCGAACATGTTCACGCTTTAGCGATGTGGTTGGTTAGGTCGATGGCTGTCTAAAAAACGGTGCTGTGAGCGTGAATCTTACAAATCCCGCAACATATGACAGACAGTTTGGATGAGGTCAGAACTCGCACCCTGTTCCTTGTGATCCAGTGATCTTCATGATCCACCGATTGTTCACCAAACCTCTCTGAAACGATGACCACCCAATCGGTCCCAAGCATTTTCCAGTTCATGGTCACTTCTTTTACCACCTTCGTGTTCGATCTTATCTTCAGTATATTTTAGAAATACAGTGGTCTCCCCAATAAGCCCTCTAAAGTCCACACCATTCCGGATTCAAGTTGATATCTACAGAGAGGTCATTCCCCAACTCCCGAAGAAGACCACTGTAGGGGTTCCTTGGGTGAGATTTCCTCTCCCAGCAAAGCAAAATTAGTGGTCTGGTTTTTCTCATACCACATTACCAAGTAAGCATACGAACGTTAAAGCTCTTTACAAGAGCACAGTGCTATGTCAAGCGAAGATGTGACTACATAACAGCACTTGTTCGCCCAACGCATTCCAGTAATCCAAGAACCAAGCCAACACCGTTCGCGCCCACGCGAGATGCTGTTTTCCACTAATTTAGACAACACCAATCTGGTGGCGGAATCCGGTCAACCTTGCAACTGATGCTCTCAAAAGACTGCCTCCATCTCTCACCACAGGACATTTCCAATGTCTCCATGAGGCAAAATACCATCTCAAAGGGGATCGATTGGAGATGGCCCTTAAATATATCTTTCTTAAAAGCACATCTTTGTACACTTGTCCCTTCAAGAGAATGGAGCTCTGGGCCATTGAAAGGTGCTTGATGATACCACGGCGAGCATAACTGTTGTAACATGTTAGATGTTTAATACACTTATGTAGACTTAACAGACCTTTAATCAGACTCGGCTTTAGATTTAACCTTTTCACGCGACGCCAACTGAGGATGTTAAAATTGCGGTCGGGCTCAAGTTTGGACCCAAATGGTATTGTCTGGTGCGATTCCAGTCAGGTTTTGTGAGGGGCGAATCTCTAACGGAGTTATACTGGCTTTCACCACGGTTTCGCTGTTCGTGGACAATGAAGGTGGCTTTGTAAAGGGTGTTTGTTATTTGTAGAGTTTTAGAAAGTGCCTGGCAAGGTTACTGTACTGATCGCAGTGTGCGGTAGCATTACTATCAAAATTTGAGGTGCGTATTTTACTATGTGCTGGGACTAACTAGGTCGTTCCCCCTGAGCGTTCTTTGTTCGGGGGTAAGTGTGGGCCTGCAAAAATAGTATTTGTGCCAACTTTGCTCATATCAGGATTTGAAATGAAGAATGAGAGCGAGGCGCAAACAGGACTTTATTCTTAATCATGTGCATCTGCTAATCAAGTCCAGAGATAAGAAGTTTTTGGAAAGTCGGAACCATTGCCTTTCATCTTCGCGACACCATTGGAATTAAAATATACCTGCCGATCCACAACAAAGTGCCAACGGCTGAAAAAGGTAGACTTCATGAACGAGCAGCCGCTTAGGCAACAAATAATCAAAGCTTACAACAGGCCCAGACCTGACCGTAACTAAGGTGCCTTTGTGTAAATCCGCGGGCTGTCCGTTCGGCTTGTCGTGCAGTTGTAGTTGATCTCGAGTCACTGTCAAATTGGACCGATGGTATCTACGTAAAACCTTCACTCTTATTATTCTGCTGTTTGTTGTGTTATCCAGTGGATAGTCGACGTCAAGGCCGTTCAGTTTCAGCAATTCCGTCTTATTTGGACTGTTTGTGACTCATCCCATTGGATATTTCTACTGTAACCGGTTTCAGGTTTATCGAATAACGAATAATGAAGAACTGTTCATTTCATCGGGCAAAACATTGCTTGCGGATTGGAAATGGTAGAGAGTGCGAAAGATGGAGTTCTGTATTGGTATACCTATCGCTGTCGAAGGCTGCTGCTGATCTATCAATCACCTACTTAGCATCATCGGTGCATGACTTTTATTTGTGTTCGTGTACAGTGGAAGTCGGGTTTATAAAAATCCGGCCACCGTGTGAAGTGGAATAAGGAATGATTAGAAGCTAAAGTGGCATGCCCTATTTCTGGGCTCTAGTCAGAAACAGTTCGGAGGCATCTTATTGCCTCAAGTTGTTTTCAGAATGAGTACTACTGTAATGTTGTTATCATGGCTAGTTCTTCTGAACTGCGTCTGCGGACCATGAACAACGGCACCGTAATGAGTTGGGTTTTCTTTCTTACTACCTCCTAGTGGTTTTTACACTCATTGGCACCGAAGTTTGAAAGAGGACTGATGTATTACGAGGGATCCACAATGAGAAATAGTTTGGAAACCCTTGGTTCATCCGTTTGTACACTACACAACACAGTCTTTTGTATTCCATGAATGGCTGGGCAGGCAGAATGACTTTTTCGGCCCACACTGCTTAAATGAACCATGGGTTAACGAGACGGGGTAGACGCACGTCACACAGGTATGGTGACGGATACTATCTTGCAACAAGTGATATGGCCTTATTACCTGTATGACATTCTCATCAGAAATCTGTTTTGCAATGACACGGATAAGTGGCCGATGTTACGAAAAATCTCTTGAAGAGTAAGAGCCGCAACGGAACGACAAACGAAACGATCAATACAGTTACATCACGTCTAGCCTCGTTGGTAGGGTCTGTCAGACATGGTGTAATTCGACTTTGGTGTCATTCAGAAAAGACCCCATAAAGTGCTGCATATGCTGCTACAGGAATCACATAGTAGATGAAGTACCTACCGGTCGCTCACATGTGCCTACGATTCCACAAAATGATGTTGCTCCCTTACGTACAAGCGTTCCTATGCAACAAAAATGTAGATTGTCGGTTTTTAAGTGAACAAAAACAACTGGCAGAGTAGTGGGAATGTGTTATCTATGCATAATTAGTGGTGATTTTTCCTTCAGTTTGGCATATCCGCTTGATGTGCAAGAGAAGAAAGACGTGGGGTTGGAGGCGAAGAATCAGTCGTTGGTGAAAGACGATTTTAACTTTCTAGGTGATGATGTCGACGCGGTTTCCGCTCGAATTTCAGTGGTGGCTAGAAAAGGCAGTCGCGAGTGATTCTGTATCATTTAGTTGTACAAGGTGTCAGGATACATAACTACAGACCAACAGAAGCCCAAAACGAAGACTCTTGCTTTATATTGATACTTGATCAGTGAACTGTTATTCATAGGTGACAATGGTGACACGTCCTCAGAATCGTCATCCAAATTTCTGATAATCCGTGGATGAAAACATTGTGAAACTGATAGTTTGACGTCATTCAAGCTAGCCTGTTTTCGATTACCTTGTGCCCCAACGTAATGCCTTCCCCGTTGAAATAACTGCGAGACCGGACACTCACTTCCAAATTAAGCTAGCCTCGGGGACGTTGGAAATGAATTGTGAGCAAAATCGATTTCCCTAGATAATTTTTCTTTAGTGTCCGCAAACACCACTAGATAGCAAACTTGTTATCATTGGCAGCTTCCATTCAAATTTCAGTGCTGCGCGAGCCAATTAGGTATTTTTTTTAGTTCCTGGATATTTGCTTTAACTATAGATTTGGGTATATATCTTAGCTAAGCGTTGGGATCATTACAATCCTGAGTTTGCCCTTCCACCAAAAAGCACAATAAGCATTATGACCAACAGTGGATTTGATCTCAGTTGACACCGATGGTACAAGCAGTACATGACGGTGCTTTTTACAGACATTGTTATAAACGTGTTCGATGCCATCCTTTTAAACAGCCGAACGCGAGATGGTAATTACTTTCTGGCTCGCATATCTCCTACCTATATCTGATTTACTTGAAGTGCAGTTACACGACTGCCGGATTCACCAAACTGATTTATTTCGAAGAAAAGATGGCTTTAACTAAACAACATTACGAAGATCCAAAATGATGATTTCAGTGCCAATACACAACATATGAGAGCACCTGTAGATGGTTAACTGCACAGACTGACTATGCTGAGGCTGGCAGGAAGTTTTTGGGGACTAGTGTTTCGGATGTTTTCACATAGGAAACTACTTACAAGGTTGCTGAAAACACTTCTACAGCCCACGATCGGTTTCACTCTCCTTAAGGCTCATCAGGCAGGCACAGTCCCCGAGTTTGCGTCAACCTTATGCTTTACTTGAACCCAAACTGGACTGGTCTCAACAAATGCATTCGTTTGCAAATTAGTTTGGTTTTCATCATCGAGAAGTTCACTTGAGTCTCACTTGAAAACAAAAATGGTTCGCAAATCAGTGTATTGGTTGTGATGTTCTTTATCATTCGTAGATATGATTCCTGTTTTGGTTTTTTAGTGAAATATTTGTATCCTAAAGCCATTCACGAAGCAACCATTCAACCAGAAAAGTAATGTGACTGTGCATCATGTTAGAAATATCCGCCTACCAGATGAACCGAAATTGCGTCATCAGACAAAGTCTGTGTCTTAGTTTATATTCTTAGTATTCACCGCATAGCATGAATACTTTTGGTAAGTTGAAAGAATGTGTTTCCTTGTCCTAGTTTGTTTTTATGTCACTTAAAATTGTTACCATACAATGAATCATCCAAAGTAAGTTTGTGTTGGCCGGTGTAATGCGGAGCTACTTTACATTTGATTTTTCAGTTTGAGCGATGTAAGGTCCGAAATGACGTAATGAGGGCTACAACTGGAGTCCCTGTTTATCCTTGTTGTTTGCATGTGGAACAGAAAGCCGAGTCAACAACTTCCAAGTGGTTTGTTCGGTAGACCGCAATTTTGAACGCAATCAAAGTTGTTGTAACTACCAAAGGAAATTACGGGAATCTGTTCCACTGTGCAATGGATGCTTTCGCAAGTTAGATCAAATAACCAATGTTAGGCATCGTCAAACATCGCTTATGCGTACAAAAATAGAATCTTTCCTCAGAATACAATAGGTCTGTTGGAATAGCGTCCGGAGTCATTTGGTGAAACCATCACGGGGTGAGAAGTTTAGAAGTACGATCTTCAGGTACAAAAAGTAGAGTCATTTTCTTCAGCTTAAGCAACATCTTTGTTTTGGATTATACAGAAAACTGGCACAATTTCAGTTACGTGGATCGGCCCTCTTGGTAGCGTTGCACACTGGGATATTTTGTTCCTCATGCCACTCAGGGAAGGAGGTGCAGTTCAAGCAATGTGAGCAATGTGGAATTTTACCAACTCGGAAGGCCTCATCCCATAGCACTTTTGAAATCCCAAGCACTAATATCTACAGCGGGGATGCTACATGTGATTTCAAAGTTTGATCATCCTGAACCAAGGGTCTTTGGAATATCAGTAATTCAGATTTCATCAAACTTGAAGTCCTCTGCTGCATTTTATCTAGAAAACGCCATAAAAATATTGAATTAGCATATCCTTGAAAGTTTTTTGCTTTGTGAACAATGCATTTTGCAGTACAGCATGTCTTCGACAACAAACAGAAGCAAGAAATGGGATTTTCCTCAACATATATTCCCATGATGGAAATACTTTCTCTTGGATAACAGCGTTGGATACCGGCACCGCAATTGGTGCCAGTCAGAATAACCGTCCGGCCATTTGAGCCCAATTTAGGCGTTGGGTTTTACGACTCAACACATTATTATGTTTTTTTTTACTGCACTTAAGGTTCTTCACTTATTTTGTTACTTTTTGGTTCAGCCGATAGCTGTAAAGTGCAGCTTGAGTTGTTTAACTTTGGGACTTATTATTCTCAAGGCTGTACTATTTTTTACTGTTTTAGAACTAGATGGTAACATAAAGGGAACTGCTCACAGGGTTGCTGAAAACCCTTCGACAACCCACGACCGGTTTCGCCCTTCTTGGGGCTCACCAGGTAGGCGCAGTTCCGGAGTTTCTGTTGACCTAATGTCCTCTGCTTGAAAGAAAAGTGCGTGAAATTAGCGGAATAGGCTCATTTTGCATATTAATTTTGGTTCAACTAGAACATAAAGTTGAGGGAAACTTGGAGACTGCGCCTGTCTGCAGAGCCCTAAGAAGGGCGAAGCTGGTCGAAGAGTTTTCAGCAACGTTATGATTAGTGTATCACGTCCGTAGATGGTAATCGCCGGGTGCTTGGACCCGGAGTTTTGTTTTGTTTTACAGTACGGACTTTGAGTCAAGAAACTATATACGGATTCCGAAAGTTGCAATTTTGGGGTTTTGCGAGACAGGTATTGTTGTTCATAGCCACGTCGTTCTCGCTTGAACGGCCGTGTTCCTGTAGTCCACACCAAAGGGAGGCGTTGAACTCGACTTTCGCTCTTATTAGAGCTCATCAGCAGTGCATATCCAATGACCGTGCCGGGATTTGAACCCCGGACATCTGACATGCGAGGCGAGCGTGTAACCACTACTCCATCAACGCACGCTGGACGCATCTGAATTATCTTATCTGAACAGGCGAACATGTTCAAACTTGGGCGATGTGATTGGTGTGCCCGACTCATCGAACGACGGCTGAGTAACTGTCGAGTAACTGCTGAGTAACTGATCGACCCGCCAGTCAGGACTTCCCAGTCAGGTAGCGTGGCACACGCCACCTGGTTGCAATTTCGAGGTTTTACCGGTTCAAATCCCGGCACGGCCATTGAATATGCACTGCTGATGAGCGAAACTCGAGTCCAGTGCTTCCCTTTGGTGTGGACTCACCGGAATAATTACGCCAGAACAGGAACACGGCCGTTCAAACGAGAGTGGTGTGACTATGAAGATTCCGAAACTGTTTCAACTGGTCTACCCAAATCAGAATTGCTTGTATTAGGATTCAAACATGTGTAGTTTGAACACTGTTTACCAGTGTTGTTGGATATCGGCGGGCCCCGCAGGTGAGAATGCAACAGGACAAGAAACGAAAACGAGAAAGCACATGACCTGGTATTTCCCAATCAGGAGTAAATAAGCTTCGCCCGGTTCAGGGTAGATCCGCTTGGGGTGACTATTTACAGTAGTTCTTTCAAGACTGAATGGTAAGATTTAAACAGGTAAATTTAATTTTGCTGTTGACACGTGTGGGTGAGGTTGCCTCTGTTCCGTGGCATCGAGCATCGGAATTGGCATGAACCCTTTTAGTCATACATCACGTAAAATAGAAAAGGTAGAATCAAATTGAAGGTGCATTGAAAATGAACGTTTGAACCTTCTAGCTTGCCACTGGGTATCTTAAGAGAGAACAAGATTCACCAACTGATGGATGGAGTGGACGATCGCAGTAGGAGCTGTTCCCCTACAGGGATGACATCGCTTGTTTGATATATATTGATGATTTGTAGCCGAGCCTTGCTAAATGAAACAGTGGTCTCTGCTAACCGCAAAGTGAGGATCTTTCCTTTCGGAGGACCAAAGTGAACGTGGACGAATTATATTTCCAGATTTTCGAAAAAATGAGGATCATGTATGTGCAACTCCTGTTGAACACTGATTGCGAATTAAAATACCTCTTCTGAAAGTGCTGTCTGCTTCAAATGAATATTGAAAGTTCTAACGAAATACCTTGGGGGGTAATACAAAAACGGTTTTCGTCAGATTCTATGGTACACGGAGCGGGATCGATTGGCAAAAAGGCAGCCCGTTCCTAAAATATTGGAATTTGAAAGCTGCACCATTACATATTTTTTACTTGAAGCTAGCTGATCAGTAGATATTCACAATTTGAAGCATGACATTTAGCGAGTGAGGGGGTAGTTAAACTCATAAACCGAAAAACCCGATGAAATATCACCCACAAGTGGGGATACATTTGCCGATTTTAAGCAATCTGGATCGAATTCGGTCCGGCTACCACAGAACAATTTTGGAATAACGTTGAATGCAGTTTGACAGCTTATAAGTAAACACACCACATTCCGATTCAGAAACTTTTGATAAAGAATGGTTATTCAGATGCAGCATAAACTGTCCATAACCTGTCCACCGTCGTCCATACTTGCACGGCGGCCTCTATATTTTTAACTACTGAGAAATTTATTAAGTAGCAACTGATATAATTAGCTGACATACCCACAATTTTGTAGGACTACTGGCTACTGACGCAGCCATATGGCCATTAACTTGACCTAGTCTTCACATACACTCGGAATTGTTATATGTTAGCATTTTCTATGAGATAAGGGTGCATGTTAAACCACTCACTTCAAACAGAAAATTTGAGACGTAGTAACCAGAACTCAAAGGAGCAAGCCTTCAACGTGAAAATGGATGCCATTGACCAGAAGTGATCTATGGTTGGGAATGGACGCATAACTTCCACAGCTCGGTTAGCGCACAAAATATACCTGCCGCGCGGTGGGTGTTTTCTCAAAATCCCAAAAATTTTGCCCAATTCAATCGGCGCGTTCCCATCACTATAGCACGTGCCCATTCCATTTCGGTGCAAATATTTCCCCTATCATTGTGTCTGTGGTTATGCGATCGCATGGCCGAATCAGGTGCTCGTAGATGTGGTCCATTCACCTAAACAGACGCGGGTGTCATGGTAGCTAGGTCCAAACTGATTGGACACCCCGGTAAACATGCCAGGGTGATTGATACGTGGAACAGCGTGTCAGGCAGTGCGGCACTTGTAGAGCCCTCTCCATTCTCGCGACAATGGAAGAGGAGCAAGCACCTTCGGTGGTTAAGTTAGGCCAGTGGACTCTCGAAAAATACTTGAGCGTTGTCCTGTGCTACCTTGTGTGTCGACAAAACATACGGGCTACTGCAAGGCGATTCAATTCTGTGAACACCGGTATTCGGTTGGTGCTGAAGTTGTGGGACAAATTTCAGGGCTTGTAATCGGAGAGAGTAATCGGAGTGCATTAGATGGCAAAAGGATTGACAGACCTCAAGCAGAGGTGGATGGATTATCTGTTTATTTGCTTGTCTAAGAAGTCAAAGCGTTCATGGGCAGTATATGGAGGATTGATCAGCAGTATCACACCTCGTCAAATACTGTTCAAAAAGTTTTAAGATAAAGGGGGTGTGCACCGTCAATTTTGTGAAGTCCATTTGCAATATCTGTGAGGTTATTAAAATGAAAAGTGATCTACTTCGTCTACATGCGTTTTAAGTCGTAAGATTGATGGAGCAGTACTTGATTTACACGCCAGTTCATTGAGGCACCATTTTTGTGTCCAATCGATGTGGGTACAGGGCTTCTTGTGTCCAACAACTTACAAAACTCATTGTTGGACAAGACTGACCTGAAGGAAAATCACTGAGCTTTCCTTATTTTAAAGTACCCCCAGTTGGTTCTTTTGCATTCGGTCTTATTGCTTTCAGATTCGGCCTGCAAACAAATGCTTCGCAATCACAGTTGGAGGCAGATGACGTAGTCCATTTCAGGTGGTGACGAGGTGGCGCCCCACCTCACTAAGTTCGAGGTGTTCGTGAACTTCTGGATGGAGAGTTCGGAAATCGATGGTTCAGTTGAAGTGGGCTGTTTGAGGATTCACCTAGATCATCGGATCTCAAACTGCCTGACTTTTTTATGCACGACCACCCAGAAAGTAGGGTCTACAGCAACAAGTCCAGCACACTTGACCGGCTGGGATTCAACATGCAGTCAAATGTTGTGATACAACGTAGTATACTTCATTGATGAATTTTTCTGATTGCTAAAAGCGAGTACCTTTTTGCAAACGTAAACATTTTGGTCGTGACCTTCATTAGTGTACTCCTTCTTGTAATTTTTTTCTCTGCAGTTTGACATAAATACCTTTTAACTCGTTTTTTAACGAATCCGTTTCTGTTGCAGTCCTTGTGATGGTGATGAACACGATTGGAATCCTTAGTGGTCTAGACGTTTCCGAATTGAGCGTGAAGCTGAGATTTAGGAGTTTCGTAAAATAATTGGGCAGCGCAAGTTCTACCGCCCACCGATATAGTGAATTTGGCGTACTTAAGAAGACACGCGGTCTCCCAGGTGATGGTGAAACTACTCCAAAGAAAGCGACAGAAGTTCATTTTATCATTTAATATCCTAACTTCCAGCCATTTGGCAGTTATCATGTCAGTACCAGGCGTATATCCCTCTACATGATTCGAAACAATTAAAATTCTTGAAACCTCCTGCTGTCAGATGGAGACCTCACATGCTAGCCAACTCCAGCCACCCGCACAAAACCCATAGCATTCCAGCCTTGCAACCATAGGTCTGCAATCAAGCTGAGAACATCCAGACCATAAGGGGATGTAAACTTGCTCGAGTGCATGGCGCAGCGGGTGGACTGTGCGCACTAACCTGTTTGTGAGAATAAGACGGCCATTTCGTTCCTGTGACGGAGATAGTACCTTATTTATCCTATTAGTAAGTCGACTGTTTAGCTCTGTTAGTCATGCGGCTTTGATAATCTACAGTACCGCGTAGTTAATCCCCTCCATAGATATCTTTTTATCATAGGGTCTGATTGATTTTACCTAGTCATCGGTTCTTTGCTTGTTGTGCCCACCCCCATTAGTGGATGGGGACACATGAGTTCTGATATAGGATTCTTGAAAAATTTCTACTTCTAATTCAGTGTTGGAAACTTCACTGAATGACCCGTTTCGCGCCAATAACTTTGACCAGGTTTGTTCTCACTGTGTAGCCAAAACTCTGCATGAAAGTTCTCAAGTGTTAAGAATACTACTGATTGCCATTCATAATTTTGGCTCTGACTACTGTTCAAGTTGGTCATAACATCGCGCATACATCTTCACAAACAAATGCTCTGTCAAGACTAACGGTGGGTTTTACTTACGCAAATTCATCAGTGCACGACGTATGTCTTCCATCCATGCGTCCTGGCTGAGGGTGTCAGCACAGTAGATCCGTACAATTTTCTTGGTCGGGTCAGAGCCTTCAGTGTTCCATATTTCAAACCACGGTGGCTGTTTGTCCGACAGTTCAGATGCCCCGATTCGCAAACCATCCAGCTAAAGTGTGGTCAAGTGCATGAAAATAATCTCGTTATTTGAGTAAGTTAGGGAAATATTTCTGGGGACATTATAACTCTGGTTAATGAAAAGCTTTAACTGTCAACACTGCACAAGAATTGCGGAAATCTTTAATGTCAACACTGCACAAGAATTGCGGGATGATCGGTGTTCTGAACCGTAAGAACAGCCTTACAAGGTCGGGTGGAGTGCTTTTTGTCATACAATGACGAAGTTCCTTGGAGAAAATAGGACTACACCCTAAAGTAACTGAGGCAGAATCACGAAGGTGAGGTTTTGCTATTCTGGCCCAGAACCTCGTGAGCACAACACTTTCTTTTATATTCAGTTGATATTCCGGTTTATTCTTCCTGTTCTCCGTCAGTTTGGAGTTACCAGAACTCGCGTCCTACCCTGTTAACATAAATATTTGGCTCTCGATCGGAGTGGAATCAAGGCAGATTTTTGGATAACCTAACATGATTGTGCACCATAGTGTACTCTAGCTTCTTATGCGGGGACGGACATTAGGTGCTTGTGTTAAAAATCTCGCCTTTCTGCTTACTTGTAGAAACAAGTAGGGATAATGAGGAATGACGGCTGAATATACACGTCGTAGTCATGAGAACGAAGGTAGGGAACAAAGCTGGTTTTCTGTGATTGTTCCCCTTGGTTATTACATCACCAATTTATACGGTAGCAGAACAGAAACCAAAAAGGTTAAGATCGGGACTACATATGCTTTATAAAAATAGAAATAAAAGGAAAAAGGGTTGGATGAGGGATAGGTCAATTGGTCACGGAATCAGGTTAGTGACGCCAATGTCAGACGATGAAGAGGAATTACTACATGGATACATATATCAGAGTCCTGTCAACCATTTAGTTTCCTCAGGTGGACCGTTTCGTTGACTGAGAATGTTTTCGATTAAGTTGAAAGTATATACGACCCATGAAAGTCCTAGATAGCGCCAGCGCGGTCAACAGAGTTATACGGAGAACGGAGTGAATGTCATATGTCAATGGTGACAAACTACCCTTGGTGATTACAGTAACTTCTTTGAGGATATGATAGACACATCAGTATCACGGACGTGACGCAACAAATAAATTTTAGTTGTGTGCACCTGTTTGTGGTACCACTGGTAGTAAAGCACCTGAGAGTACCACTTGCCACAACAGGCGATCAGGTTAATTGCCCGGGTTAGAATTCGGATATAAGCCCCATAGAGAGATACTTAGAAGCATACAGATTATGAAAGGACGCTAACCCGTGCAAAATTTAGTTAGCGGTGGTTCTGAGACGAAACTCGAGAAGCAAGCTTGAACTTTCCTCACAGTTATCAAAATATAACTAAATGATTTGGAGGTATCAGAACAAAATGATCATACAGAAAAATCAGAAACGCCCTGGATCAATCGGTACCATGGAGGCGACCTCGTAATTTCGTCTCATCCTTTCCCTACTCCTCATGTTCCTTGGGCAGAATTACCGTCTTTTTCGGTTTTCATCAATCTACATATCACGTACATGAACAGTGATGATGTTTTGAGAACACTGACAGAATCCTCTGAGAGCTGTTTTGATTGCCCTTTTCCTTCTTCCGCAACAGGGACGTTGGATAAAGATGATTTATTTGTATTGTGCTTAAGGAGTCCCAACTGTAGTAAGTAGGGTGCCTGGATCACATTTCTACACGACATCATTTTCGAAAACGAAAAAGCAGTCGTTTTATTTTTTACTTCGTCCAAATGGCAGTTTACAGAACGTTAATGACTGGGGTATCGTACTGTGAAGGTGGCTATGATGAAAGTTATTGTCTCGACGTTTTTCTTTTTACGGTAGTAACATTATATTAGGCCACAAACACTCACCATTGGTATAAATTTTTAATATCGAGGATGGTTGATTGAAAATTTTCTTTGCCTCAAAATAATGAGGACGATGAAGTATTGTAATGTGGACTGACGCGTAAAATTTATTGTTGGATTCGCTTGGATAATATGATACAACAACGAGATTTGATATTCATTCGAAGGCAAAAGACCGCAGGAAACTCTGCATTTGGACGGGCAATTTTTTATTTTGTAGTCACTACTGAATGAGGCAATTCTGATGAGCAGAAAAACACGATGCAAGACTGGCTGAAACCGAACTTAGACACCAACCTTCATTATCCATGAAATATCCCAAGTATCAATGGATTCCGGTTGCTGGAGAAACAGAATGTGTTGTGGCAGTAAAATTAGACGACCTTTTTTTGTTTCCGCAGCATTAGGTCGAAGGCCAGTGCGGATGTTCGTCTCAAGGTCCGTCTAAAGAGGAGAGTATGTACAGAGTTGATGTGCGAAAATCAATGCGGTGCAGGCAATTAAAAGTTCACTGTTTGGAAACAAATACTAGACTAAACCGTAACGTAAAGTTATATTCTCCAACCGTCAAAACTCCCGTGGTATTTTGTCCTCCATTTAGACCATCCTCATAGGTCAAAACCGCTAGTTAGAATATTTGTTTACACAGTATGCCGATAATATCCACGGTGGACGTGATGGATATGTTAAGGACATGTTCAGAAACGAATTTCGGGCAAATCGGAGCTCACTCCACTGAAAACGTAGTTCATTCACAATAACGAGATGATATATGATCCTTAAACTGGAATAATGATTTAGACGTATTACATTATTGATAACGTTGCTGAAACTCTTCAAGAGCCAGCGATCGGCTTCTCCCTTCTTGGAGCTCATAAGGTAGGTGCAGTTCCCAGGTTCCCGTCAATCTTATGTTCACACTGAGCATAAATTGAACGAAATTCGACCAAAGCATTTGCCTGTTTACCAGTTAATTCTGACGGAATACTCAATTGGAACCAAGTTTATTCTATCGTTCTTTATGTTCTTCTATCGAATATCACACCAACTGAAGCATAAGACGACGTAGTGAAGCACACCCAGTTAAAGGACAATGACATAAACGATGGATTCAGTGGGTTCCAGGTTAGTCTCCCATAAAAACCAAATTGGTTTGCAGATGAGTGTATTGGTGAAACAATAGTGGCCCTGGCAAATCTATAACCATGAAGATTTGAAGCATCTCTTCTTTTCCAACCAGTCAGGTCTTTTCTCAAGTTACTGCTGACTGAAGAGCCTGAATTTGTACGTAACTTTTGCGTGAGATACTGGACTCCAAATGTCTTCCAGGTCGCTAGTTCACACAACACAGACATCCTGGTGTCTGAGGTATGCATCGTTTTGGAATCATATGAGTGAGTGAGTGAGTAACACCTAGGCACCTCACAAAATCCGCTTGCGTATACAGCGTGAAATGTTGTGTAAGTTTTCTTGGATGATCATCAGTTGCCATTCGCTTAGGAGCAAATTCAGTTCTAGTACTAACTTAGGGAATCATTATTCGGTTCTTAGTTGCAACTGTGGAAGTTTGGTGTTATCAGGCACTCGTTGGAATCATCGAACCGAATAACAGTCATCAGAAAATTGTTTCGTTTTGTGTTACACATCCGAATCACAGTCACGGGCTTTTCAAAACACATGCACACAGGATTCACGTTCGATCTAATTCGTGTTTAGCAATGTTGTGGAATGCAGGTGTTTTTGGGACCTTCTCGGGTCACGGGCACTCTGTAATTCAGGCCGATTGATGTTCGTTTGCGGGGTCAACACTCGTTTGATTAACAATAATGGATGGACGGATTTCGCCGGGAAAGGGCAAAAGCATACTTTGTCGATTGTTTCAATCACCGCCTGTGCAAGGGGAATACACAACCATCAAAACGTTCATGGTGATTCAGCCCGAGTTATTTGTACACAAAGCAATGTTTCGCGTCACCCAAATCGATTTGCTGTTTTTTGAACGAACCAGAATTTCAAAAAGCGTACTCGCTTTAACGACCGGCTCTGACTACAAAAGCTGCAGTTATGCGTTTGCGATTCAACAATATAGATACTGATTCAACTGCCGATCAAACACGAGGTTTTTCTGCCTTGGTTTATTGGTATTCTAATAGTCATGATGACAGATTTTTTACTACAGTAAACTATGGGGCGGTGTGAATAGGGATTCTCATTCATTGAGGAAACAGCTAAATTAGCTGACACGTATAGCCTACAAACTATTTACGAGACAGCATAGCCAAACTCTTTGTCCAAGCTAATTTAGGTACTTACATATGTAATGTAACTGCGCTGAGATCCACGGGATATTTTTTGCCAGAGACCTTTTACTTAGGGTTATATGGTCTTGACCCGCTAAACCGCGGGTTAAGTAATTACATTTCCTAATGGAGGGCAGGATGACAGACTGCGATACAACTGGTCCTGTTCAGTCTCCAGCACCTTACACCAAGTTTTTGTTGACAATTTTTATGGTTAACTTGAATTCAAAGCAACTTTCTGCATTTCATCGACAGTTGAATTCATGCTGTGGGAAATTTGGAAACGAAAGTCATGATAATTTTTGAGTTATTGATGGAGATTTTTTTCTTGCCAATGAACTTAACTGACGCTAAAAACTGAGAAACATTTCCCATGGACTTTTTCTTTTTGTGAATTGTGAACAGCGCTCATTCAGTTATTATGAAAGAGGTTCAAACACAATTTTGGGCTAACAATGGGATGAATCTTAAGTAAAATAGTGAAGCCTAGACCAAGTTACATACCTCCTGTCACATTATCTGGCTTTGTGTAATTCCAAAAGCTAAGAATTTTCCGAGAACTATCCAAAACACTTTTGAGAAGATTATTCTTTCTGTGCTGATCATCCCTTACTGTCTACTGGATTTGCTAGCTCGCGAAATCAAACTTTATGTAATAAACAAACTTACGATACAGACAATAACATCATTATCACGACCACCAGTTTTGCTCACTACCCTTGGTCGTGTTCAACTTAAAATAATCAAATTTGCAGAACGCCTTATCCAAAGAAGCTGTTAGTTGAACTACGAGAAACTGAATTTTCATGCTCAGAAATAATGACTGACTGCAAAAAGCGCTCAGCCGCTACACCGATCCACTTGATAACCGTACTGAAACTTCATAGCCTTGCGTGGCGTCTGCTTAGTAAGCCCATGCAGAAACATGTATGGGAAGATACACGGGTCGTACACAATCGAGACAGAAGCTTAGATAACCTGAAGTGACCGAAGAAGGGGGCCGTAAATTTATGGTACAATTTGAATGCAAGGTCGTGGAATAAATTGATGAGAGGCATGAGAAAAATTTACGTTTTCTTGGCGATTGATGATGTTAATCGCGCTGATGTGAATGTATTGCTGTTGATAATTCGTCTAAGCTGAGTTTGAAGGCTCGCTGCAAACTTCCAGTGTATGATGTGTTCTGTAGACATCAAGTGAAGCCCAGTGATTTTGTTTTAGAGCGTATCTACCTGTAATGAATGGTTGAAAGTTATAAGTTAAACACGAGTGTAGAAAGTCAAGAAGACTGCCTCTGTTACAGCCGTACGTACATTTTGCAAGTGTCTCATTCCACCAAGATGAATCACGCTTATACAGGAAATTGAGTCGCGATCACCCAGTTGGGTGGCACAGGAATTTGACACTGAAAGGATTTCGGTACAAAAACAAGAACATGGGCGCTATAAGAATACAATGATTCTTTTCAGCAGTCCAGTGATAACGATGGATTTTGGGAGAGATCACAACTTCAGGGGGGTTCTTTACTAGATCAAACGAACAAAAGACTAGCTACTACGGTGACAATTTCGGCAATGACCACCTTTCATATAATTACAATAACGACCTTTTCTTCGTTCGATTCTTTTTGTACTTTCACAAAAACACGTTTCACATCTAGTTCATGTGGCTAGTTTAGATACCGCTTTCAGCTCGAAATCACAGTAGTCCAGGGTCTCGTTAGCCACCTTTGTAGAGACTGCTCAGAATTCCTTATACCTGCCTACAATCCTATAAATCACACATATAGTGTTTCGTTTCGATAGCTGAACTTCAAGCATTTTTGTTTATCACCACTTGTGTATGACCGCTCTTCACTCCGATACTCTGGTTTAGGATGGTGACTTGGTGACACCTACACTAGGGATAGAGAATCTCCAATCTATTAGAATTCAAGACCCCTCATCCGTGCGGTAAGGGGCATTTCTCTGACAAACAGTAAACTAGTGGATATTGTCCTGAAATAAGCACGTCTTCTCTTTTTTTCCACAGATTTCATTTGCTCTCAAAAGCTTGTAGCACTCAAGTATTGCAAAGCTAGTTTGACTCGATGATGAATGATGTACGCCACAGTTAGTTTGACCAGTGGTGTGTGGGTTAAAACTTCGAGGCTCGAGCATATGCAGTTGTATGCAGTTGTTTTTTGGAAAATAAAATAATTGAACCAATACTTAGGATCCTTTTCGTAAACCATTTGTGCATTAGACTATGGAGTTTTCTTCAATAGTCTAGCTGCAATTACGAAGAGACCTTTGAAGTTTTGTGGATCGTGTAGTACTTTTGTTAGTTAACTAGACCTGAAAGTTTCTCTTCACAGTATATTTATAGGGGCATGGTAACGTTGGGTAATAGATTATCACTTAGTTTAAAGTGTCGAGGTCAGTGTGAGGAAGGCAGTAGGAACAGCACTGGTTTATGACAAATTCGCGTATTCAGTTTAAAGGTCTTTGAATGCGCCCCTTCACCGAACATGCACTACAGTACACATCAAAGTCAAGGCAATTAAAGGCGATAAATAGTTGTTGTTGATGAAAACCTTAGAATTAGCACTGTCACTTGGGTATTGGATTTTTCAATGTACCTGCAGCTGCGAAGATG
This sequence comes from Opisthorchis viverrini, assembly GCF_000715545.1. NCBI lineage: Eukaryota > Metazoa > Platyhelminthes > Trematoda > Opisthorchiida > Opisthorchiidae > Opisthorchis > Opisthorchis viverrini. The sequence continues at coordinate 4,832,016 of NW_008751658.1, read as the reverse complement.
CATGGGTAGAGCTTACGAGGGGCTAGAAAACCAAGTAAAGGAGCTACTATTCAATCGACATCGCACTGTCTCACCTTTAGTCAACGTGCAGGGAGTCAGAGGTTACTTTTAGATCCC
>NW_008751658.1:4783564-4831813 GCF_000715545.1 Opisthorchis viverrini | reverse complement strand
TTTCACCTCTTATAGACGATGCAACTAGCCTTATAATTTTTCTTAGTTTATTCTGTTTTAAGAGTAATGCGACTGGCAAGGCTGTGCGGAGTGCATTTATCCTGGAACAGAGCTGTTTTCACAATGTTGTTCAAACTGTTTAGGTTGTCACCGTTTGAACACTTCGTTGTGTTACCAACGATCTGAAATCGATCATAGTCCATTCCCCAGTAGAGCGATCGGTTAAGAGACAGCTGGGCTTCGAGCCCATGGCAACTGTGTTGATCATCTTCTTTGCATAAATTGGTGTGGAAAAAATGACAAGACTCTACTTTGTTTCCATGGTTTAGTTTTTCTGCAAATGTAAAGCGGGTAGAACGCATCAGCCTTGTAACAGAAGTAGTTTAATAACATTTTCTGTGGATGGTATCTAGCAAAGAGGAAAATTAGATGAGCCTGGAATTCACAATACACTTGGAGCCGTTTTCCTAGGACTATTGTATAGGGATGGACTTTTGTAGAGAAAAACAGAATGGGCATATGAATGATGCGTGAGAAAAGGTACCGAAGGAAATGTAAATCAACCTTCTTCGTGGAAAAGCAGCCTACGGTAACTTATTCCCACGGGCAGCAACCCAGATTATCGTTTTGTACACAACGAGGTCAGTATACGATGTACTTGTGTCGGTGGATTACAGCAGGAGTTAACATAGATCAGGTCGCCGTAGGCTCATAAACAACTGATAGAGGTAAGGATAAATAAACGAAGTGCACGGTAACCGAAGCAAAGAAAAGAACTAATAATGCACGGCAGAAATGATGAAACAGCGGATGGTCTGTTCAGAACCGTCTTCACAACTTACCAAACGGACCAGAGCTGGGGGCATCAAGTTCCCGATACGTTTGTTTTTATACATGTTTATCCACTCCACGCATTCGGAGGTAGTTTGATTGATCTTAGTCCAAAACAGCAAGCTCTCCTCGGTTCTGCGTGATGCTCGGGCAATAACAGTCATACCGTGTTCTAGCTGCTCTGTGCTTGCTCCTGCTTGTGACGTGTAACGAGCTACATCTCGTAACAGTACACGATACGCCAGAAGTCGCAACTTCGGCAGGTTTAAAAGTTCCAGCAGGTATTTATAAGTAATACTTTTTCGTTGATTGCATAGAGCTGATGTACTGTCACCATTTTCTGTGGGTGACCTTGGAGGCGAAGAGCTGTCCTGTAGGACAAACAGCGCATCGGAGTCAGGACCATTGGTCAGAGTGAGCTGTTTGACGAACGCGTCCAAATGAAGTAGATAGATTGAATAGTGCTCCAGTGCTGCAGCCTTGAAGGGCAAATGAGCGAAGTCCACAGATAACAAATTGCTGACAAATCGCAAATGTAGGTGTAAGGTAGCAATTCAGCTGAACTCATTACTAGCTGCCTTTTAAGATTTTGTGATAATTCTCCTTCAAGTTCGAAATTTCCAAAGACATGCATTCATATTTATCAAGCCTTGATTTTCGAACATGTTTTGACCGTAGTTAGCCGTTGTACGTTTCCCACCTATAAGTATCCTGTAAAACGATAATTTGGAAACGTGACTGTGAAAACCGTAATAGACCCAGGGTTTAATCAGTCTCTGATGTTTCCATATGGCCTGGCAGTTATGTAGTTTATGCTTGATTTTTTGAAATTATTGCTGCTACAACATTACGCGATCCTTGAGAAGAAAGTGAATGGACAGAACATTCAGTTGAATAATATTATACTATTATAAACGAGAGATTCAGTTGAGTCTCCTCGTGAAAACCAAACTGATCTACAAATGAGTATATTTCTCGAAAACAGTTCAATTTGGGTTCAAGTAAAACATAAGGTTGACAGAAACTCAGGAATTGCGCCTACTTGATGAGCCCCAAGAGAGTTGAGACCGATCGTGCTTGTCGAAGAGTTTTCAGCAACCTTGTGAGTAGTATTCTTTAATGAGTCTCAAGTACTTTAGTGTCAGACTCTGTTTGACTGTTTGACTCTTCACACTGTCAGACTCAATGTGAATTTAACCGAAAAATGATGTATTATGTTTTACTGTGAATCGTTGCTTGATCTAGTAATTTATTATGTTCAGTGCATGTAGGGGCGTTTTTGAGAGGAATACGCAAATGGACAATAAAGCTGGTAATCACTGAATTGTAAGTAAACTTACGACCCCTCTGTTAGAATCTCGTACTAAATATTCGGACGCTTATCTACGCAAGTAAAATTTACATTCCTGATGAGGTTGGCTCTGATTTGCCATGAGATAGGAACTTATTAGTGGGTTAGTTAGAAAAGTCTTCCCACTTTTGTCAATAATCAATTATTTGTGGTGCTGCTAGTATAATACTTCACTTACATTTCTTATGAAGCATTCAGCTGCGGAAGGAGGATTCATTGTGCAGGCGGCCAACTCGTCCAGCAGTGTCCTGAGTACATGAAAAAAACAGTTAGAGTAACTTGAGCGAGTGGTCACCAATAAAAATGGGATCTCATACTTGACTCGTTAAAGAGTAACTACATTACTTCTAATGATATTAATCGAAAAATTATCGGACCGTTGCTTTTTATGTGTGTTCAGCTGGGTTTGTCGACGTGGAAGACACCAGATCAAATGGTGATTAATTAAGCGGTATGTTTACAGTCTCACCTTGGAAGTATGCGCAGGGTTTTCTATAGTTAAATTAATTAACAAGGAATTTAGAATACATATGTTTAACAAAACAGAAGGCCGTTGTGAGCAGCTAGTTTCAAATTCGTTCACGCATGATCTCCGTTATACCAGCAAGTTCGTAATCGTTAGACGCTTACTACTGATACCCTCATTACATAGCACGATTTTAGGGACCCCAACTCTCATGGTTGTAACCCAACACTGAAAACGATGACGTCCAGATTTTATCCTGCTACAGTTACATTCAGTTCCGCTTGAACACCAGCTAAATGACGAGTGTCTAAACAATGCCAACTCCTGCAAGCTTATTATGACGTGGTCATTGCTCTCTTTTATTCAGGCATATGTGGAGCGACCCAAGCTTCCACTAGGTTAATTGCTTAAACACCCATGGTGAGCACACATGAGGATTGTTTAATTTCCATGTCATATAATCTATAATTAAGCAAGGAAAGTTTGTTATAACTGGTTTTGGGTTATCCATCAATATTTACGATGTAGCATTTTCGTCAGTTGTGCGAAAGTGTTAAGTACGACATCGATGCCACACGATGAGATGTTAAATAGTCACGAGTGGAGAGCCGGATGACTTTGAATAAATAAACGGCGACCTGAGATATGAACAAGCAAAGGTTGTAGAAGGTTGAAAAAACAAGAAACAGAAGATTATTTGTGAACCTAGTTTCCCTTTGTTGCGTAAGACCTGAAGACGAAGATATGGGGTAAACGGATGAATGCTTTTGAAAGTAGAACTGTAAAGTCCAATTTCGAACGATATTTAACGCAGCGGTATAATAAAGGAAGACTATGCTACTACGACGAGAAGCAAATACAGATCATGAGTCAATGTAGGGGAAACACAGAAACCCGTACGTGTTTTATGAATTCAGCGAAATAAAAACGGCAAATGGAGTCGGATAACTTCAATAAGGCAAACGCGAGATTTGTAGTTTAATAACTGTCGGACAGGACGGAGTGTTTTTAAGACCCGAAGAAATTCTTTATTTAAGATGCCCAGGTGACCATTTAGATGGTCAGGAACGATCAGGAATGACAGTTGGAAAACTAGGTTATCAGAGATGGGATAAGGGACTCTTGTTAGACTAAAACAGAGTTAAGAAAAAAAAGTTAGGGAGAGATTCAGAAACAGTGACAAACTGTAATTGAGAATCCTTTCACAGGGGGAGTTGAAAGCATTCATGGTCTGCATCCAGCCAGTAACAAACTGAAGGGAGCCAATTTCTTGGATTAAATCACATATAGATTCAACGCTGCATTCCTTGTAAAACCATGCATGTGACCAAAGCTGGGCAAGTCTAGCTCGCTCACGAAAAGGACGAGACTGGTGAGAGAAAATACTAAAACCTAAAAACCCCACACTTTGACTCAATAGATCTGGAAGGCGGCGCAGTCAAGGAGGGCTTTCGATAGATGATTATTTCGAAAATTCCTGATCTGCATAGTCAGTGGAGCATGCAAACTGTGGTTGTGTGGTTTGGCGAAGAGTCCAATGTCCAACAATCGGAAGCCTTCTGGACGTTAAAACAGGCCAGCTATGCTCTACTAAGGTGCCGCTGATGGATGACAGACCGTGTGAAGTTTATTCTGTCAGGTCATGGGCAGTGCACTCCAAAGCAGGACAAAACAGTCAAATTTGTATTTAGGAATTTTGAGAAACAAGGCTTATCAAAAGCCAGGCTTAAATTACCCGTTTGGAAGGGGATTCACGCCTGGACACATGGAAATACCAACCGATGCGAACCGATTGTGGCTTTTTTCTTTGGTAACAATTTGGTAGCAGCTTAAGAAACGCGGGTATAAAAGTATGTAGCAAGAGAGAAGTCCCAGGAGGATATCATCTCAATATGTGTGTTAGGTGATAGTACTTGTCGGCGATGTTCCTTCAAGGAGCATCCGCATGAGCGAAATGAGTGTGGTGGAATCGGTGATATTTTGAATGGCATCAATTCGAAAAAGTTGGCTTTGGGATAACCATTTTTCTTTGCTCAAGGAATAAGGAATAGCTGGCATCGTTCTGCCGTACAAAACTTCAATAGTTGCACCAGCAGAGGCTGGGACTTTATTGGAAGTCCAGATTGTCTGACGACTAGAGCCATAAGAAGCGATAAGATATAAAAGCGGATTTCACCAATGGAGTGAAAAATTGTGGTTAAGTAGTCGGAGGAGCTGGATGATTGAGACTTTTCGTCGTGGTTCCGGAGTTATGATTGAAAGTGTGCATTTTGGGATTGTGACTGAGGATAGCGAAAATGGATTTTCACATTTCAACATCCTGATGTATGTGTGGGTTATGCTAGAAAATTAGACGTATATATATATATGTATACATATAAGGAATTTTCAGGTAAAGCGAAATAAAGTGGCTTGGTCGGAACTTAATTTCACAGCCGGCATTCATTTGGGAGATCAGCCAAGTTACTCATTATTATTGAAGAACTAATAATCGTTGAAAAATTAAAATGGAGGAAAAAATAAAATTTTGACGACACAGAAAGCAAGATATTGGCCTATTGTTTAAAACGGTAGCAGTGGTGCAGACATAAGCCAGAAAACCATTGGTTTGCCATTCGAGGGTTGTAAAAAATCCGGGTAGTTTGGGCAAACAAAACAAACAGAAAGAAAGGGAATGAAATTTCGGAGCCACAATACTGTTGTTGTTCATGCTATGAGTGTTGCATCAAGAGGACCAAAACTGTGAAAATACAGAGTATTTTCTTTATTGCGTATTTTCCCTTCTGACTATCAAATTAGAAGATGAGAATCCAATCTAGGGGCTAACTGCGGTGCATAACATAAGTAGCACATAGGTTGCAACTTGAAAATTGATTTTGGGATGAAGTTTATTCCCATTCTTTTGACACACACTAAAAAAGTATTTCGTGCAAGTTCGAAAGTCTGCAGAAGTGAGTCTCTTGTGGCATATATGAATATAAATTTTATTTTAAAAATAATATATTGGAGGTAAGACCCAATATCAACTGTTCTTAGAACATACATCGATTCAATATGAAACAACCAAGATAAATGACCCTCATAACGTACCAAACTCGTGACCAGTTCGAAAACGTGGTTTTTCAACCAAAGTTCACGATAGCATACTGCATATACTATTTGTGTTTCGCGAAGTTAACAGCAAATTATTCAGTACATGAACTACGTGCAGGGTAAATTACCAAGACTGTACCCTTTTAGGGTCCACCCTTACAAGTTGTGGGTATTTGGAAGAGCTTGTTAGACCTAATGACACCATAAAGTGTCAGTAACATGTCACGTGTAGAGGAGTTACATTCATGTTGGGATGAACTGCTGTTGGCAAAACTGCTTTAAGTACAGAGAACCGTTTTGTTTCTGTCGGCACACTAGGAAAGATACAACGGCGCAGCAAATGAAAAGTTGGAAGACAGTCTATAATCTACGTTGCCGTATTGGACTGCCATGCCAACATGAGTAACATGTGTAAGATACGTATGCACTATATATACGTTAGATAAAGGCGCAAAGATTGGACGAAGCGGTGAATAAATCCTCATCACGTTGCATTTGTACGTGATACTTTTGGCGGTGTATCCAGTTGGTCAGATTTCACATTTTAGTATACCATTTACGCCTAATTTATAAGGCTAGTGTAATGCCAAGTCTTTTATGTTATCGTGCAAAACCGCATTACAGTGAGTCTGGGCAAAAATATGTCCACAGTTTCTTATAAGTGAGCAGGAAGTCATGGAGCGGATCGACAATCTCCCCAGGTGCCGCAACAACTTGTCACACTACGAATTGAGGCTTATAAAATTCCTCGCCGATAAATTCAGATTCTCTTTCAATGAACAATAAGGCATTTTCCAATTCAAGGTCCACTTTATTCACTACAGCAGTCATCTGTTCTTCAAGCTGAAATTCTGGGCTTCGGATAAAACTTCAATGTCTCAGTTTTATACAAGTGACACATGGCACCGTCTGTTGTGTTTGCACCTCGATATACCCAAATGTTTGGATGAAAGCAAGTAGTGAGACCTCAAGAAATTGCGAATAATAGTATTTAAGTCAAACCTTCTTGTCGGAAGTGAACATTCGAAATTCTTCAGAAAACGTCCTCCCAAAGGTACTACCGCAATAGCGGTATTCACATCACATTGCATTTTTTTAATCAGTGTCTAGAAGACTGTTACTCACTCTACCGTGGAGTGTCGGGGGGTATGATAATTTTTTCTAGACTACTCAGGTTTTGGTTTGTGGTGTGCGTACATTCCATCGATCATGTGCTGTTCTAAGCTTCGACTCTTTCACTCATTCCTTTTACGTTTGTTTTTATTTTTGGCTGGCATAGGGTGATTGAATTCGGATTCCACCAATATGTAACTCTGAATTCTTTATAAATATGTTTAAAAAAATAGACGGATGAACAACTGTCAGTAATATGTAGGACTGGTTGGCGGTCGATCCGTATAGCCAACTGATTTAAGTTGTCTTGGTCTTCTAGAGGGATCATATCCAATCTGAACGTGTTTTGCTTGTTGTCCAGCCAATAAAGATTTGTTTTTCTATCACTCATTCCACTTTTGAACACTGTGACCGGTGTGGGCGCTTTGAACATGATTCCTTACCTAATAGAATGCGGAATTCAAATCGATTATGTGATCTTAAACAAAACCAACCTTCAGACCATATAAGTCCTTTCAGAAGGATTTCGCCAAAGGTTGTTCTATGTAGCCTTTTCTAAAATTCAGGTCGGTTAGAGCTACGCAAGCTGATTTTGTATGAAAATATCTGACCCAAATTATTTCCACTACTACGGTCCGTCTGGTGCCAAACAGTTTATTTTGATTAACCGTATGGATTGTCTCTCCATCAGTGCGTATTCTTCACGGGTAAACTTGATATGCTAATGGACGCCAAAGTGGACTATCATAATAGTTAACGGCAAGACAGGCTTGTCGAGGAAGGTCTTTATGTAATATGTGAATACACATAGGAGTTTTGAGGTATATTAAGGGAATGGTCAAATGTTTGATAATTTCCAGACGAGATTTACTTCGGTCCTCAACCTTAGGATTTTACTTGGCCCTCTTAGATTTCTGTTTTTTTTCCACTGTTGCACGTGAGATTTATGTGATTTTGCCGCATATTCAGTGTGTTTAATCTATTTGCACCGTACACCGGCCTTAAGTACGGTGAAATAGACTTCACGCAACAGAGAAGCAGGCTGGTTTTTCCAACCTAAGGACTGCAACAGTGCAGTCCTAAGGGCTTCCTTGTGTATGGTATCTCTGAGTATGCAAGGTGTTTCGGGTTTATTCGACATACAGCTTCTCCCCTGTACCTTCACGCTTGGCCCTCTAGATTTCTGTTTTTTTTCCACTGTTGCACGTGAGATTTATGTGATTTTGCCGCATATTCAGTGTGTTTAATCTATTTGCACCGTACACCGGCCTTAAGTACGGTGAAATAGACTTCACGCAACAGAGAAGCAGGCTGGTTTTTCCAACCTAAGGACTGCAACAGTGCAGTCCTAAGGGCTTCCTTGTGTATGGTATCTCTGAGTATGCAAGGTGTTTCGGGTTTATTCGACATACAGCTTCTCCCCTGTACCTTCACGCCTTATCGAAAACAATTCAGTTTCAAGTTCCAACATAGCACAAGTCCGCTGCGAGTTTGGGTTGATGGCAGAGTGCATCTCGTATATTCTTTGGATTCTACCGCCACAATAACGTTTGACTGGTTCATATGCGTTAAACCGCACGAAACTCTTCCACAGTCCATTCAATTTCGAAAAGCACATGGTGGTAAGTCGCACGTCTTTCGGGATCTTGACATATGTCGAGTTGTTTACTTGATCTGATCATTTCAATGAAGGCTTTCTGCCACCTTGATACAAGGGAAGTCCTGAAATTTGAAATTACGGATCGTCAAACACGTCTAAAAATGAACACAATACCTCTCGACTGACCACCCTAAATTATTCTGCATCTCCTCGATGAATCGATTTAAAAAACGGCCACCTTTTGTTTGGTGAGGGTTCCATTTCGGAGGTAAGCTTGGCAGCCGTATATTAGAAACCATTCAGAAAACACAAAAGTCGACAATATTAGAGAGGCGGTAGCCATATATAAGTTGCTATCAGAAAGCACTTATTGGATGTTAGAAATCTAACTATGCATTTTGTTGTGACAACCCTGTGAACAACAAATTGGTAGAAATATTTACCGCCTCAGGAATTTTGTTATTTTTCGCTTTGAATTGAAACAAACGGTTAACCCTCCGTAGCACTCTACCTGATCGATAGGTACAAGTCGAAACGTAACAGATGGACAGAAAATACTGAACCGTTTCCAACGTACTTCTCCGTGAAATCGATAATTTTCTTCAGCTTGTCCCGCAAATTTCTGATACACTGTTGAAGGGGTTTTGGGAGATCGATAGTTTCTTCAGTTGCTTCCCCCAGGTGTAGTGTCACTCGTGTACCAAATCTCGTGAGGGCGTCCAAAAGCGGTGTCAATGCTTTGACATATTCACGTTCGGTTTCTATCAACTCTGTCAGCGCATACCTGCAAAGTAATGAACGATTTAAGAGAGTGAACAAACTTAAAACATCCACTAAATTCTCCAGTGATTATGACAGTTAGCTGTAGGCTTAAGTGAACGCACGAATAGCTGTGAGTAACGAGCAATCGCGAAGCTGCCAAAAGTGCAGAAAATCATCTCCTTTACGTAACCGTCTTGGAACACGGGCTTTCTTGGTCTCCTGTTTAACATCCCGCACGACGCAGATCCAATGAAGCATCCGGTGAGGCACATAGGATCATCGAGAATGACGCATTTACACACGAAAATCAACCCATCATAAATTCTCAGTGGTGATGAGAATAAATTTTGGATTGAATTTTGAAGTCTAAGGTAGCTGAAGAGTCCAATGCGGTTTACTTAATGTAAAACAGCTTTTGCACAAAATTAGTGTTAATCTGGAAAGTATTATTTTGAGTGTTTTGCACGATTGTTGATTCTGTTGGCCCAGCGACCATAGCAGTGATTTCAGAGCACTCGCGTTAATGAACTTTCGCATATCAGGGCGGGAATTAATTCATTTCTGGCTGGCTCATGGATAATACCATTCGGAGTGGAATTGTTTGATTTTGTTGCTTGCTGTGAGTGTTCCAATAAATTAAATATAGGTAGACTGGCAAGATGTGAACATTTCTGATTTGTATAAGACATCGAGCCTGCTCCGTTACCGGCTATAGCTGATTAGCTCCAGGTAAACGGTCGTTTGGCGCATCGATTGAAATGGGATTTGCTCAGACTGTGCACACCGGCCGGTCACAGTAACATTCTGTCACAATTTTGTGAATGTTACATTAATGACATGCATTTCATCACGTCAAATATCTTATACCGTCAAATTGGGAGCCTTAAAAAACACCAGCGTATGTTGACCATGCAATTTGATAAATTGTTGCAGCGCAGGCTACTGTGCTATTTTTCGTTGCCCCATTTCATTTTACCTGGTGTGTTGCAGTTAAGCACCAAACCGATGAAATGTAAAGTAAACTGTGACCGAAAACCGTAATGCCACACGCTGCGAACAAGTGATCGAACTGCCGCCAAGCTGTACTAATGAAGAAATATCCAAATATGTACCATGAATATTAAGATGGTTAGTAGTCTACACATCTCACAGTGAACGATTGTCAACTGAAGGCAACCCGGTATCGTAAGAATCGGGAGAGCTGAGGTCAAGGTAACGTAGGTTTTTTCACCGGCTGCATTCGGCAGTGGAGCTAGTCATGATGTCTAAATTTTCGAGCCGAGCACTTAGCATTGAACGGAGTGCCGGTAAAGTAGTATTCTCCCTTGATAATGCGAATGTAGACACGCTTCACTTTATACCGTACGTCACCTGCCCTTCATCGTTACATGACCTAAGCTGGAAAATTCCATCTGAGCAACAATTCACAAAATCACATATTAGCCTCGTTGGAGTGGTCACTCAAAGCATAGACTGATTTGCATATTTTGCCGAATTTAAAGTATTCACCCCGTGAAAATGTCGCGACTGGCCTTAAGTTAATTAGTGAATTAGATTAAAAGGGCAAACGTGCACTCAATTCCCTAAGAAGGTATGGAATTGATTGCAGACGGCTCATGCGCATTGCGTATTGGTAAGTCAAGGACATTCTGTATTACTTAGTTTTGCTCTTTGCACAGATGCCTAGGAGATGTCCAAGTTTCAGATGTACATGAAAGGATGCAAAGCATGAAAACCATCCATTTTCCGTGCATGTTTGTCTGAATGAGAGATTTTCTATGGATAATACTATGGCTTTAGTCGTCATTTTTAAACCGGCCCACCAGAGGAACCAGTCAACATATGGCATCTGATTTTTTTAGCACTGAAGTCTTTTTAACGCGTGACTTCAACAAAACAAAGGTGTCCAAGTATAGAAGTATGCTTTTTCTATAGAAGCTCGTAGTTACTAAAATGGATCAGAAGTGCATCAGAAATAAGTAAAATGTGTCTTACCAAGAGGTAATCAGAAATTATTGGCGCTGTCAGTTTTTGTCGTGGTTACAACAAACTTACTACAATCAGTGGACCAGTCCTAGCAAAATAATATTTGCTGTGGACTCACTTGCAACAAATGTTCGTTTTAAGGCCTTATAAAAGCCTGATCATTTTGAACGAGACAGTATAAACAACGATGTTGTTAAAGGATTTCACTGATTGAGACCTCGTCTACCTCAGAACGGAAATCAAATAAATAAATCACTAGGATAGTTGCATAGTTTATGTGAAACTAAAGTGTAAAGTGAATAGGTGACCGAGGTAATATCAAAGTAACTCCCACGTCCTTCTGGGTGCACAACATAGGCTTGTTTGATTAACCAAATTTCTTCGGGGAACTTCATCATGTGTGGACGCCTATTTCGTGCACTGTTCTTCGTTCACCTGGTCAACCTATAAACGTTCTTGCGGGTACGGATGATGTCTTACTAAATGTCATGTTTCATTCAAAGTGAAAATTACAAATAATCGTTCTTCAGTAATGAGGATGTGATCTTAGTTAAGGAAGTCTTTTAAATAAAAGCATTCCTTCTCTGAACTAATCTAAACTCGCTTGGCCTTATTTCAGTTTGGATATCATTTACTACTTTCCGAAAACGGGTATTTTGTATCAGGAAAATAGTTGAAGTTGGAACATTTTTGTTTATGCAAATATTACTGCCGTGACATCTCGCACCCACAAGAATGTCGGTACGGTAGGTCCTCGCATGTGCAGGGGATAAGTGTAAACACTCCAGCTTCAGAACTAAAGCAAATGTTGCATTTCTTGTATTTTTGCTAAATTTATAAGGTCTTTAAGCAAGCACGGCTATAAGCAAAGCCTGGTTGTCCATCAGTCAACCGGGAACAGACAGCCCGTTAGCGTGTGGGTGTAGTGATCTGGTCAGATAGTGCACGCCGTGATAAAAAAGGTTCCAGATGCTGACTGGAAAATTACTTCGTTCCAAATGATTGATATCCAAAATCCAGTCTTAAGAAGTTAAAAATATTTTTCACTCTTTTTGAGTTAGTTTAAAACAGTTAGTCATCTCTTCTTATGTCCATTCCAATTTAGTCCTAACTGAACCGACAATGATCTCTAAATACAAATTTGTCTAAAATATGTTATTTAGAGTACAGCGAGTGGGAGAACAGTTTCATCTAAAAAGTAGATATTCAAGGCCGGGGTTTCTGACTTCATACTGCAAAGAGTGTTAATTTAAAAAATCCGGCTTTCTTACAAAAGCCACTGAGTTTAAAAAGTGCATGTCCACCCTAATGGTTCAAAAACGGAAGAAATTACTATTTAGCATAACCGAAACCACCATATCTTCTCAGAGAACGCGCTTGAGGGTTCGATGAAAAAGAAAAACCTAGTTACAACATTTATTTTGCGATACAGTGCCACCTCTATCAACTGTGACAAGCAAGACGACCGTGTGCGGTACGGTATTCATTCGAAGACTCAGATGGTGCTATCAGATAATTAGGCTGAAGTACTCTTTTATACCATTCTTCAACAAAACATGGTGTACAAAAGCGTCTCACGCCTGAGCTAAACAGTATTTAAGCTAGTGAAACCAGCTCCTACTTACAGGATTGGTAGAACCAGTGGGATGAGATTAGTTCTCGAGTTTCCAACAATTCTGTATATAATTTATTAACGGACAGTGGATGCAGAGACATTCACAATGTCAAATTAAGATAAAGTAAGGATGAAAGGCCACCCATTTCTAGTGGTCTTCATTAGTCCGATAAATGGCGCCATGTTGTAGAAAATAAACTTCAAAATCCCGGGTATCGCTGTGAACAAAACATAATGCGGTCTTCATCAAGCGCATTTGCTTGAAGAGTAACATAATCTGGGGATCCATTACACTCCATCTAAGACTACCGCAGCTTGCAAGCAGGCTCTCAGCTGCACATACAGTTAGGTGTTACATTACGAAATGTAGTCGATGAATTCAGGAACTGGGCCCACCCTTAAGGCGTTTTCATCAAGGTTACGGGTATTGTTACGTGAGAAATCATGACAAAATGTATTTGTTCGTCCCCACAATGAAGTTGATGAATTCCAGTCATTCAAAACTTGTTCCAACGTCCCGCCGTCTGTGCTTTGATTACAAAATACGAACATTGTGAAAATTGTACGGCTTGGTCACTAAGAGAGTATTTTTTTTCATTAGTTGTTAGGTAGCCACGCATGTTTTGTATTTTTGGACAGTATGCACAAGATATAGATATGTATGTATAGGACGATATCCACTATGAATGTGGATAAATTAAAAAAAAATCCGATATCCACATGAATGTGGATAAATTAAAAAAAAATCATGAAAGCCGTTTTTGACAATACAAAGGGATGGGCACGGAATGAGTTTAATGTGGGTTTGGGTTTTATTTCCAGTTACTGGCAAGCAAATGGGAAAAATTGGTCGCAGTTACTTTCAAAGTTAAAAATTAACCGCAAGAGCAAGGATTGATTATTGAGTACAGCTTTATGACACATGACTCAATGGATCCCTGAATCAGGTTGCAAAGTGCGGCCTTTATCAAGTTTCTGGTTGTTGTAAAATGTGGCACCTGATAAGAGAGGACATGAGTCTAGGTAGGATGTGATTGAAAACTATCCCGAATCCGTCACAGGTATCAGAGTCGGTCATGAATGAGGGCATGGCCAACATAAATTATGTAAATAGGAAGTACCTTGAACGGCGAAGTGCACTATGTACTTTTGCTTGTTTTCAAATCTAGTCTCTGTTGGCTTAACACAGTAACTGGCGTCGAATTCCGACCAGATTAAAAGTCAGGTCTTAAGCCTACCATGTGAAGATCTTTTCAGGCTACATATGGTTGGTGTCCAACAAGTGTTTTAGGTCATGAATTGGGTCAGAAGCACAAATGGCGGGAAGGAAATGTTTAATGCCAACCGTGTCGTCAGTCGTTTATTGCATTTTATCGCAAATCAGCTACCTAGCAAATTAATTCGTCAGTTTCCATTATTGTGGAATCTTTGTTTCCATAACGCTTGTTGTGGTTACATGATCCTAACTCTTTAGGATCGAGGAACAAAGAGGAGGTAAACGGATTGTTAGGTACTGCGAACATCATGATTCACATATTTGGCTTAAGAAACGGGAAGTGAAACAATTCAATATTCCCCACTTCATTTATTCCACATTTTTTCAAACGAATATTTTCAGATAAGTAGATTCTTATTCAATGGTTTCTGTCAAGGATCTTGGAACAAGTGCCGAGTCCGAGAAATCGTCCGTTGTCCAAACTATCACAGTTAGCAAGCGAGTAGACGTAGATAGCGCATAGTAAGTGAAAGCGAGCAATTGTATACGGTGGGGACCGCGAACTAGCATTAAAACTGAAAAGGCATGCTTGGTACAAGCAAAAGAGTAGGATAGATCTCCGTTGGTGTACAAGATAGTCAATAGCTTGGCACTACACTCTATATTGAATGTGGAGTGTTTCTAACCACTGCCCATGATATGGAGGCCAATTTAGTTGAGCAAGTGGCTGGCCAGAGGAAGGCCTTTGGCTGGCGGTTTGATAGGGTAGAAAGTTTGGTGCCCTTTTAACTAACATTCGGTCAAGTGCTATATAAACGACAAGTACTTTTTCGTTCCGTCCGATTTTTTGTATACATTCGGATTCGTGTAAATTGTTCTAAACAAACAGAAAGGATAGTTCCATATTTTGAGGATGACAGTCGCATTCATCTTGACTAAACATATCAAACGAAATTTTGAAAAAATGTGTTTGGCCGCTCACAAAGATCAGATTGACTGACTCTTATTGCAAATCGATCGACACAATCAAGTTATGTTACTGGGTCATCGTTCGAGGCGTCAGGCCTTCCGCTCACATCACTCAAGCGCGAACGTAAAAATCCGGATGAGTCCAGTGTGCGCTGCTGAAGTAGTAGTAACACACTGGCCTCGCGGAGTTCAAACCCTGGCAAAGCCATTGGATATGCACTACTGATGAACGCCAATAAGAGCAAAACTCGAATTCAGTGCTTCCCCCCTTGATGTGGACTCACCAGAATAATTACGCCATGACAGTAGGACGACTGTTCATACGGGGGTCATGTGTGTGTTTTATAAAATCCCGCAACAACCAACGCCTGAAATTGAATTTTGTTTCATCATTCTTTTGAGTCCACTCTATTTCTGTTGATTGTCTGCATCTATCTATTTCGCTTTGAATCACAAATAAGGATTGTAGCTGTCCAGCGGCCTTTTGATTGTTGTGACACCTTTTCCACGTTTGGTGAAACAAACACTTCGAAGTGTTTACACCGTTTGGCAGCCGCATTTCAAAAGGATAAGTGGCGGTCGACAGACCAACTGCCCCGGTCATCTGGCTCATCAACACAATTTAAGGCACAATCCAAAAATCAAGCAACTGTACACATGGATTGTTTGCTATGGATCATGTGTGTGCGGAGACGTCATTTAGTTTAGGTTCATATAGACACCTACTTCTTTCATTCGAGCCGAAAATTGAGCAGATAACTGCAGATACTCCCCACATGCCAGCACGCATTTGATTTCTGACCAAATCAAACCTAAAATTCTGTTCAGGTTAGAATACAAGTAGTATTCTTTTAATTACATGTAAACCTGTGAACATAAGTTCAAAAAATGATTGACTACCACGAAAATTACCTGGTTCAAAGCCACTCATATATTGAAATGACAGTCCCCTGTTATGAGCATGTTGAACCTCCAACATTCTCCCAAAATATGTGATTGGAAAGTGCTTAGCCATGAAAAGTGAAAGAGGCACCCGCTAACGACATTGCTTCTTCATTTAGGCACTTATGTTTGGGACAGAAAGTATCGAATTTTCATTAGATCCATTGAGTAAACAGAGAACGATCGATAAAAGGCACGAAAACTGCGGACGCAACCAGATAGCCGCAACTAACACTAATGGACTTGTCTTACTATTCATTTCCATTGACGGAAATTTTATGTGTGAAGCAATCAATCCAAAAAAATTTGATCGTCATTCAGAAATAACATTTTTATTACGACGGCCCAGGTGAGATTAGACGGGACAAATGATAAGGACTGGGTGTAGTTGAAGGGGCCATTGCGGCGTGCGGACAGTCTGATGAGATAAATTGTGGGTGTGGTAGATGTCGAAGATGGCGTGTAATTTTGACAAAAGCGAACAGAGCCTCACATTCTGAAGACACATAATAAAGCATGTCAAACTATTGAAGAATGTCGGCATTTACATCAACCTGGGCTAACCCTGTTATAACCTTCTTGCAGCAGCATGATTTTCTGGGGGTTCTCTGATCTCAGATATAGCTGAAAACGTTTGCGGTATACATGGACCAACTGTGAATGTCCCAAATTCAATATCCGTTGAGAAATTCGAGAACAACTGGGATCAGAAGAGGGTTTTGTCTATGAATATAGGTATGTGTAACGGCACACATTCCCAATGCACCCTGCACTGTGCATCACAGTAAATTCCTTCAGCTATGTACAGTTTCATTTTAATGTTCCAAAAACGACACTGTTCTAAAGACTATGGTTACGTAATGCAAAATGATCGGCATTGCGTCATCACAAGCGAAGGGTAATAAATGTTATCCGGGTAGATTCTGGTTCACCGAAAAGAACGATTTTCCACACCGTTTATGAATTCATAAAACCGACTATAAAAGCCCTGGTCCGTGGTTACTACGGACAGGTTCTATAGTATGGTTTTGGTTATGTCTTCCACGGCTGATATGTTGGTTTCTGTTAGTACTTAGTGGGGTTGTGTTGTTCTTTGTTCACCTATGCAATGCACTAGTTTCAAACTAGTAACGGCGCGAAAATGTTTTCGCCATAAAATATTACCCTATCCTTTCGCATTTATATAGTATGGACTACGGCTTAGGCAAATAAAGACAACCAAACGACAGCAACTTGCGATGTACATTTCATTCACCAAATTTTTTTCCTTAAGTAATGTACTTTATTAAATGTAAGTAAGTAAGGGGCTGGAAATTATCATATGATAAGAGGTTTAACCTTTTCACCGGAAATATTCAGACAAAAACAAACATGTGTTAAGTACGGTTTGTAGAAAATGGCGGAGAATATTATTGCGTTGTGATTCACATTCACACTTACGTCGGAGTGGACGTTGAAGGAAAACTAGTGAAAACCATCGCCACTTAGTTGCTGCTTACTTGTTCAATGGGAGACTATTTCCCAATTATCAGACTACAGGAAACGTTCCTGTAAATGCTGATCGGATTGCGGCGCGCTCATCAGGAGAGAATGCAATAAGAAAAAAGGTGACTAACGATGATTAATCGAATTTCTTTTGGCGTGATCAGGACGCCCGTTTGTGGATAAATATCACCGTTTGTAAGGTGCTGAAACAATCAGTCTGCGTCAGACGATCAAAGAAGATTCCAGGCTGGTTCGGAATTTGTATTTGTATGTGGCTGTATAGCTCGTGGGATTCAAATTCATCCATTTATCGTTTGAACAGTCTTTGAATTGTCCTGTTAGAAGTAATCCACTTACTCCACGACAAAGCAGAGGAGCACAGGAATCGAATTTTTAATCCTACTAGAGCTAGTCACGTGGCTTTTGGGCTAATATTTCTGCTTGTTCATAGGCAGAGATTCAATTACGTTCAGCATTCTTTGGTAAATTGACTATATGCTTGCCTCACACATTGGATTATAATGTTTTAATCCCGACACGGCTAGCAGTGTGAATTGTGAATTAGTATGTTATGAGTCCTTAGCTTCCTTTTGGTGAAAATAAATTGGAATAAATGTGATCAGGCTCGAAAACGAGATGGTAATAATCTCTCTCTCTCTCTTGTAAAGGTAAAACGTTCCAACATGATAATTACATGTACCTTTATCCACTCGTTTTGATGGACCAAAAAGAGATGTTGCAGCCAAATTAATTCTGCACGTTAAACGTGATAACCAGTTGCTCCGTTCAGCACACGCGGGGTATTCTGACAATGCTTTAGGACAGAACTTAAATAAGGAATTTTAAATTCCCGGAAATGAGTGACTCAGAATCAAGCCGTCAGTCTTGTTTTGGGAACTGCTGACAGCAAGAAATCCCAGAATTACTTGACCAGATGGCATTAGTTTGCACCATAATCTTCTTCATGTTATTCATCACGGTTAATCCACCCGAGATGTAGTATATAACTATCATATATCGTTGTCCTCGTCCACTAGTTTGAAATTCTTTGAACATGAACTGGGGAAACTCGCAAAGCCAGACACTGACGCAAATCTCAGTAAAGCTACCGTTGACAGCAGACTTACGGTCAATGGAATGCAAGTTTTCACTATTGCTGAGCGCAGCCTGAGGCTAGAATAATTTAAAGTAACTTTGAAAAAAAACCTGGAGTATTTGTCGGTTCACGAGCCCTAAAATGTTGTGTATGTCACAATCTAATTCGTACGCCTATGGAGTGTGACTGCGGCGCTAAACGCGTCAATTAGTTACGGTCAGCATGCATCTTTCTGTGCATTTTTGTCCCACCATGTTTGCGTAACCTATTAAAAAATAGGAAGCACGACAATTTCTGTGGTGCAGATGCTCAAAATAAGTGAACTAACCGGCGAAATATGCCCTGGGAAAAAAGAATTAGTGCACTCCCAAGAAGAGTTTTCCTCTGGAGAATGAGGTAATGGAGGTTCTAGTTCACTTGAAACACATTCTCTAAGTCATTCAGACCCATCTTCCAACTCCAACGTATCTCTCAGTTTCTGTGAATCTTTCCTCATCAGCAGTGGTACAATGTAAGATTTGCAAACTTATGGATGGTTGAGGGGCTTTCCACTGTAACATTATTCGTTTTATTTTATGGATCCAGTATTCTTAGTAGGCATAACGTTTTTACATCTCTGTGGTACGATGGAACCCAGGCTCTCGTTCAAATAGGAGAAGTACATAATACAGGTTACAGTTTAAATCGGATTACATGATCACTACAACCCAAGTGCTTTATGCTAACCTCTGTCCTGTTGTTTTTGATCGTAAGAACAATTATTATCCTTTCAGGAAGCCCCTGTCCTTGGTTGGTACGCCACCCAGAATGAATCATGTAGTCTGGGGCCTAATTTAGCGTTTCAGTAACACATCCAACCGGACCTAACTCATGTTCAAGGATGGCAGGCACGTTTTAGTGACTTGAACATCATAAATGCTACTAAGCTCACTTGAAAAACAAATTTACAGAAAACGTGGTGCAAATGGGACGCATTCTCTAGTGAAACGTTGCTTTAAAGTTTGCCCTTGGAGTCAGTTTACCAAGGTATTTTGGTTACCTCGAGAGATTTGAGGGCGGTTGGTTGCCGAGCAAACCGCAGCATAGCTTCCGTAAAACGCCACGGCAGTTGGAACACCTAAAGCAGAAATAGACATATTTGTGAAATTAAACTCTGTCAGGTTCCAACACGTCTTTGCCATGCTTTGCTGGAGGCTGCGTGCAGGTGTAGCGTTAGCACTGCCGTTTTCATAGCGTGGAATGCGACAACGGTGCTGAATGCTTTTCAGGTCGTTTACAACTACTAAGCAAAAAGGGGGTAAGAACTGTATGCAGCAAGAAACGGAGAAAAATCAGTGGTTCGGTTAACACTAGGTGGAAAAAGTCAGAAATCTCATAGAAGGAGGGGAAGCTGTGTAAAAGCCGCTTACATTAGGAGATCCGGCCATAGAAGTGTGTTAACGGTGGTTTGAGTTCAAATAGCTTCGTTTTCCTTGTTCTACAGTTTATGTCCTAAGAACTCAAGTTAATGTCTGACTTAGACTGAACCGAGTGGAAAACCATCCACAATGTATCAGTAACAGAATATGTATGATGGTGGAGTGGTGTCAGCATGATTGAATTGCACTTTTCATACCCAGAGTACAAATCCTCGTACAACCAATCATATTCATCGATGATGCGCACTCATATAAAGTTATCCCTAGTCACTGCATCAAGTCAGAAGGATTTTTCAGAATGGGATGCTAACAAAATTTCTGTGAACGGAAATACAGCGCTATCAGAAGTGCTCTGTTGCGATGGTTAAGTTTGCGCGGAGGACTTCATTACTCTGTGGCAGAAGATTTGTTGTGTTAAAAAACTTATGATGTGATGTGTCCTTGTTGTCATAATAGTCATTTCACAAAGGGACAAGTGGAAGATTAATATAACCCCTCTTGTTGATCAGCTGCTGAGTCATTATAAGACGTATGCAGCCACCCAACTACCGCTACGCTTCGCACAATAAGACAGCATTGAAAGGATTTCGTAGGAGGTTGGTGATGTTAACATATTTCTTCGTCGGGTCTCTTTTTCGCGTTGAGATTTGCATCAAAAACGCTCTAGGCTTAGTGGATCAAAAGGGTTTGGTGTACGAAAAGAGTGGGCGTAACTATCTTTGAATCTAAATGACAGGAACTGTAATACTGACCAAGCAGTAGACGAGTGTGAATAAAGTAAATTTTTACAGGTATTCGGTTTTCGTGGAACGAATCCAGCATTTGTCTGTTGTACACTTGTGGAGCTTCTGATTCACTATATCTGTCAGCCACCGTTTGGAAGAATTGGAGCTCCTCTTAAGGTGTTTCTCATATTAGTGAGCTACCCCACAGCCGGACAGGATCAAAGCAGGTGAGTCTCACATGCGTTAGTAAACTAGCGGTAGCAGATGATCCGTGTGAAATACAGGCATTTGTTAGTCATGTTGGAAAAGCTGGAGTTGTCGGAGCCCAAGCGTAACCGACTGTGATTTTGGTGAAAGAATGGGGCAGGCAAGAAAGTACACTTAAAGAAGCTAGACGATTCATATTTTCGGAGGGAAATATAGTGAATTATTCAGAACAAAAACAACCTCCGATATTCTTAAACGAACAATGTTCAAACAGAAAATACCTTTCAGAAGTATGAGGACGCTCGGAACTTTCAGCAAAGGTTACATTTTAAAAGCAAAATAAATCTATGCTGAATATACTGTCTTTATGTTGGGGCTTATTCTACACCCATTTGCCGAGATTTCAGAAGGATTTCATTGCACTATTGAGTGTTGTGTTCTGTGGATAGAATTTGTTACTTATCAAGATAATCAGGATGAGTATTGAGGGGAAATCCTTTTTTGTAAACCAGTTCCGAGTTACGCAACGCAACTTGGGATCACCGTGACCAGGCTCCCAGTCAACCACTTCGCTGAGATAAGTGATCACCGTGGAGATTGAGAATGGATACCCACTCATGTGAACTTGTGGTCAGGCCTCCCCTCTAAAGCTAGGAGGACAGTGAACCATTCGTTCATTTTACTCTCTTCATGTTTCTGTGAGTTAGCTCTTAAGATGATGGATGCTACCAAGCCTAAAATCTCCTGTCATGTATTTTACTAGGTGTGGTTTCATCATTTTCAGACTTATGAGGAAACTGATAATAAAGGATTGCCTGGTTGGTTATCCGATCTCTCCGAAGGGCAGATACTTTCCATGTTATGGGCTTGAAATGTTACCTGATGTGGATAGGTGTTCCGAAGAAACAGTTTGAAAAAGCTCACTAAAGCGTTTGCTGTCAACCATCTGATGGGTTCAAATAAGAATGGAAGCACTGAGTTAATCGGGATCCCAGGAAATGTCTACCGTCAGTGGATAAAATTCCTGACTAATGCACTGGATGCTATCAGGCTCTCCATGATGATCGATAACTAACCTATGCACAACTAGTTTGGTGATTGTGTAAGGCAGCAGATGGTTACAATTGATGTTTCAGACAACAAAAGGTCATTAACGAAAGGCGGTGGCAGGCAATGGGTTTTAAGTGAAACGTATTGAAGCAGCTACATAGAGGTTCATAAATCCGGGTCTAGCTGATGGGTGTCAGTGAGGACGAAGGCACTGGTATGGAAGATTTTTATAGGAATCAAAATGAACATTTGAAAACCCCGTGTAATAAGATAATTGCACTATTTCCTAGCTGGATAAAGCTTAATGAGAAGTAAATTTACGTGCCAGCTCGAAAGCGTCATTTTCGGTGGGTATAGAAACTACTTCAGGAAAGTCAATGCCCACCTTTTCCCAATCAAGCGCATTTGAATCTGCACTAGTAAAAAGCCTGCATCTATCTTCGGATTTGAGTATAAAATCTAACTACATCGGTACTTGTTTGCTTAGAACAGAACGCGCTTGCTATCCGCGTTCTCATCTTCAAAAATGCTTGAACTTCTATTTCGACTAAGAGGCTGAGGAAGAAGATCGAAGTTTGCACAGCTGTGATATATTCAGCAAGTATGAAGGCTATTGAGTTATGTTTGGAATGATTATACGGTCTGACCTCACAGCGCATGTTTAGCATACCCGGGGAACCGATGACTTTGACAAGTCATACCGAGGGCTATTTCACGTGACCGAATTCAATCGTCGAATAGTTGTACGAAGAGACATAAGTTAAGTTTTGGCAGTATCATAGGTTAAACACATGAAACACTTCTACCAAAGTTACCCCTATTCACCGACAGCTAAAACAGGAGGCAACCATATTAACACTTCCAAGGCTTAGCTTGCTTTGGTCCATAGGTTGGTCCTAAAGGTCAGCCGTAATCGCCATAAGTTCAGAACTGTGGTATCCACAGGTCGACTGGGGTCAGTATAGCTTTAGACGTCTGTATGTTCGCTAATCCCGGCCCACTTAACAAATTAGCTCACCATCCAATCTATCCTATTTCCTTTTCAGAATCCCCCTTTGCTTCAACTTCAGACTTCAGGGTTACGAAGAATTAGTCTCCAGGCTACTGGCCACAGTTTGGCTCAATTGCCAGCTAAACCTGATAAGTTTTAATAAGAAGAAGTCAAAAAGTTGGACAAAGGCTCAGTTGCAAATGTGGACATGGAAGTCCAACTCTGGGAGCACAGATATTTGGTCTGTTTTTGACCTTGTGGAATCAGACGCGGGGGAAGTAACTTCCTAAAATGTGTTTGCACGGGAAACCGCAGATTACACTCACTTTAGTATTTCTGCACAAACAAGAGCGGTTCCANGGAAGTAACTTCCTAAAATGTGTTTGCACGGGAAACCGCAGATTACACTCACTTTAGTATTTCTGCACAAACAAGAGCTGTTCCATTCATTTGGTTTTTATTGTGTTTCTTTTTTACGTGGAAAAACGCGTGAGAACTTGTACAAACTAACCCCCAATAACTCAGTGCAGAATGTTTTTGTTCCTTCTGCAGGAATCGGAAGTACCGTGCCAAGGAACAGACCAAACTGTGGTCAGCCCAGGTTAGGAATTAGTCATTACTGCTCCGTTATTCAAGCCTGCCACCAAACTATCGGAATATAGATTTCATGGTTTTGCCTCCTGTGAGCGATATGTACGAATGATTGAGTACGACAACTCAGCACGGATGACAGCGTCAACTGAGGCAAACCTACCTCGTGTATAGACTACGTTTCTGTCTTTATTTGCATCACATAACGGTATATCGTCAGCAAATAGCCATTTCGTTTAAAATGAGCAACATGGTGGACCTGCTGATAACAGCTACGTTTCAATTTTTTTATTACTAGCCTGTTGGTTCTGAAGAAATACACGAAAACGCATGTAATTATAAGCCACAGATTGTAGAAAGAAACAGTGCAACTTGTTCAATTTTCGAAATCCAGCGAACGTTGTTTAGGCTAATCGGGAAAGCGCGTGACTCGAAATTCGCTAACCTCAACCAAAGAAATATTTGAGGGATGAAAATGAGTGACAGAATGTCATATGCTTCCCTGGTCTGGCCTGATGAAAAAAGTCACCTTGTCGGCTGAAAACAATTTCAAAACTATCAAAGCCTACAGGCTAGTAGATATGAACCACTTATAGAAGTGTTCGTGGCTTTTGTATCATTGTCGCGTTAGAGTTTTCGGTTGAACTGATGGGAGGGTAATGCTAGCTGAACAGTATTCGCCAGTTTCAAAGAAAAACAAAACATTATCACAATGCCGCTCTTTTAGACCTAACCATGATTTCAAGCAAGAATGTCTGCCCGCCTACAATGTGCCTTCGGGTTTTCATCACACTACTTCACACCCGGCTCTGCGCAAGCTGCTTGTGTTATCACAACTAGCCGCAGTTACCCAGTTCTCCAAGTGATGTTGGCAAACGATTCATACATTAGTTGACTGCGACCAGAATATAGAGGCTATGAATTTTGTGCTGCTTGATAACACTAATTTATTTGAGGAAGATCCAACTGCACAACTGTCTGAATTAGCTGAAGGAGATATTTGTGTGCTAGCTTACGACAAGTGTTTCCAGGTTTCATTTTCAACACTCAGAAAGATAGGCAAGCTCTAAGATGGTCTCTTATTTTAGGTGGTCAGCCTGAATTACGGCACATGTGTGTTGTGTGATTACCTTCTTGTGATTGAGTAAAACATTCCATTGCTTATTTGGAATCTTCCGATAAATTAATAGTTCACTGACGTGTAGTTGTGCCTTTCCTTAGACGCTGATGATAAGAAATCTCAAGAGCCTCCTAATCTTCTGAACATGAAGACGACGTGTCGCACCCTCAGAATAGTAAGCCTCACTGCTGTCTGTAACTTGCAACTATAAAACCCGGAACAAGGCCTTGATGAAGCGAAATTGGTCAACGCAAAGTTAAAAATGGTGCACTGATTTCAAAAGTGCACTTGCAAAGAGTCATAATTCCTAAGGTGGTAACTGATAAATGACAAATATCTGACCCAAGGTTTGACCAAAATTTATTTCAGCAGGTTGTGTTCACATAGTAAAAAGTTAAAAAATGTACAGATTTTTGTCTGTATGATGGTTAGCTCTAGTAACGAGCGATTATTCAGCAGGCTCACTGACGAAAATACACTAGCAATACATCTGGGGCTTGAGCCCCACTATATCGCTGTACACTTGACATGAGTAGCCAGCCTGCTGCTGCAAGAAGTGCATGTTGCGCAGTGAAGGTTTACCCTCGTCATACCATTTTTTAGGTCGAACCACCTCAAAAAAGCTTTTTAATGAGGACCACATGTTCAAACCAGATTGTTTAGATATAGTCTGGTTCAAGCATTTACAAAGAAGATTCCCGGCGCTTCCTTGTGTAGGTAGCGTAAAGATGCATGTACGTGAAAAACGAGAATGGGTGCAAAATACTGCACATTGTAGGCTTTTGAATATCCACAGATGTGGTGCGATAAAATGAGCGGCAAGACCGAAACAATTCAACGGGATCAATGGAAGAGTTGTTTGGTGGGGATTTTTGCAATGCTGACCAGTATAAATATATTTTATTGGTACGTAGCATTTATCTATTTTCCAGACGCAAATGTTTATCATTTTACTTAAGTGACACGGGAGTTCAGGTCGACTCTTTACCACTACCACTGAGGTGGCAGTGGTAAAGAGTGGTGGACAAGGCCTTATGAGGCGAAATTGGTCAACGCAAAGTTAAAAATGGTGCACTGATTTCAAAAGTGCACTTGCAAAGAGTCATAATTCCTAAGGTGGTAACTGATAAATGACAAATATCTGACCCAAGGTTTGACCAAAATTTATTTCAGCAGGTTGTGTTCACATAGTAAAAAGTTAAAAAATGTACAGATTTTTGTCTGTATGATGGTTAGCTCTAGTAACGAGCGATTATTCAGCAGGCTCACTGACGAAAATACACTAGCAATACATCTGGGGCTTGAGCCCCACTATATCGCTGTACACTTGACATGAGTAGCCAGCCTGCTGCTGCAAGAAGTGCATGTTGCGCAGTGAAGGTTTACCCTCGTCATACCATTTTTTAGGTCGAACCACCTCAAAAAAGCTTTTTAATGAGGACCACATGTTCAAACCAGATTGTTTAGATATAGTCTGGTTCAAGCATTTACAAAGAAGATTCCCGGCGCTTCCTTGTGTAGGTAGCGTAAAGATGCATGTACGTGAAAAACGAGAATGGGTGCAAAATACTGCACATTGTAGGCTTTTGAATATCCACAGATGTGGTGCGATAAAATGAGCGGCAAGACCGAAACAATTCAACGGGATCAATGGAAGAGTTGTTTGGTGGGGATTTTTGCAATGCTGACCAGTATAAATATATTTTATTGGTACGTAGCATTTATCTATTTTCCAGACGCAAATGTTTATCATTTTACTTAAGTGACACGGGAGTTCAGGTCGACTCTTTACCACTACCACTGAGGTGGCAGTGGTAAAGAGTGGTGGTAGTTTAGCCCTATTTGGGTTCCATCAGTTAACTCCAATCCCCTAACTTCGTATTGATATACTAGCGGAACCGACGAATAATTCCACTATTCACAGAAATTACACGACCTCGTAGAAAATAACTTGTATCACCTATATATCAGATGCAAAATATCGTTAATCTATCGACTAACCCAAAGAGTCCTGCTGAAAAACCCGATTGCGGTTGAAATCAATTAAAGTTGGAAGCTGAGGACCACAATATGTTGCTTTAAATTTGAACTTGCTATTTGGGCTTTTACAGTATATCGGTACTTTGAAAATGAGAAGTATTCATAGAAAGCAANAAAAACCCGATGCGGTTGAAATCAATTAAAGTTGGAAGCTGAGGACCACAATATGTTGCTTTAAATTTGAACTTGCTATTTGGGCTTTTACAGTATATCGGTACTTTGAAAATGAGAAGTATTCATAGAAAGCAAGAATTTTAGTTGGACTGCATTTATTAAATGTTAGTTTAAACTACAAAAGAAGTAGCAATTGACTGAAAGCACAATTTTTAATCCCTCCCCTGGTGGTTTTCGGTAGAACAGTAAGATTCTGATGCTGTGTACGGCATCAGCAGTTGTATATCTAGTAGTCTCGCTTGGTAAGGAATGTCTTCCAGATGCTCACCACTGTTTGCTCTTATTTTGAGCCCCAATGTCATGTTAGAAATTACGTCGTTAAATTACACGACCTTGTTTTCAACTCCGCTTCTCACAAAGGTTGACCAATCAAGACTTTTTGTATAAAACAACTAGCAAAGCAAGCAATTAAGTTATTGATAGAGTATTATGGGTGTTTTGTGCATCCTGCTTTCGGCAAACACCAATCATTGGTTTTGGTTGGTTTTATTCGACCAGATATATTGAAGACGTTATTTTGTGCAGAGCACCGGGATCTGCTTGCGTAACTGCTTAGTTTGTTTTGGAAATGGTTGCTGGAGAGAAGTGAGTAAACCTATCAAGTCTGTAGTGAGCTGCATACCAGTGACCTTTAAATAACCTGCTAAAGGCCAGATCACTCGTCCGCAGTAGTGGATATGGGCACACTTGTTTCATCCAGGCATTTCGCTTCACGGGTTAGTTCAAGTTCACCCACAGTGGGCTGGCTGCTTTACGTGTCAGACGTCCAGATTTTAAATCTTTTCATGATGAAGGATACGTTGAGTTTTATTGCAGGTGAAACTCAATTTAACTTTTTATCCGCTTTGTTACGAACTAACAAGAGTGACTACGCTGGGACAGGAGGGTGACCGTTCTAAGAAGAGTAATGTAAATATAAATTCTGATAAGCTTTGGTTACAAATCTCTTGATTGCATATGCCCGGCACAATTCATCGATGCCATCCACATGAATAAACTACAAGTGACCTAGAAAAATTTCGATATCTAAATCACAGTAATAATAGAACTGATAATTCGTGTGTGTGCGGGGGAAGGTTACTGATCTAATTGCAACCAATCAAAAATATTCACCAGGCAATCTCTTTTTTCTTTGATATCCTGGTAACAAAAATTGGTGAACTGAATCATAAAGCTACACGCACAATAATGTTGCCGAAGCAACCATCCTATTTCTTCTGTGATATGTTGCCCTATTAAGCAATCAATCTGAGCAGACTACAGTCTATCAGCCATTTTTGGGGTAGCGTTGTTATTGTTCTAATCTGAAGTCATCCTATGTACAATCAGGAACTTTTTCTAGGTTCCTTTGTTAATTAAAGCGTCCTCAAAACTACTGCAATACTGCATTGTTGTGAGGACCAGGAGTTTCACACCATATATTATTATTATTATTATTATTATTATTACCATATACTCGCACTACCAGTTTTCTTACAGCTTCTGGATATCATGTCGGACTAGTGAGGAGCGAGGTGGACATTAATATCCGTCTTTTTAAAAAGCAACTAACGGCGTTTTAGAATTGTGCATTTTGGTTGTTAACAGAAACTTAGACAACATGTGCTGCAACGTACCAGTGAGCTCGAACGCGACACACTTTTGTTCTTTTAAACAGCACGTGCATTTTGAGATGGAACACGTGACCATGTGCATGCAAGACAACATTCACGTAGTGACTTACCTTCGTTTCATTTTTGATTCTTGCTGTTTGTTCGAAATGGTGATAACTTCCTCCCGAAAGAGTTCTCGTGGATCCCTTTTTCCTTTAGCTGTTCCTCTGAGAATTCGAGTGAGACATACTGAATTGACCCTTCCAACACTGGGTCTTTCATTTTCACTATGACCGTTGGTCTGTGGAGAATACAATCCATTCGTAGGTGCCCCCTCATCCGGGTTATCTTTGGCTACGGGGCTGTCGGGTAAAGCAGAGTCACGACGCCCTCGTTTTTGTGAACTCGCTGATCTATTCAGAATAGGATGGACTTTGGCTACCCAACAGTCCGGGTTATCTGCATTGAGGCACTCCACACACTGATCTTCTACTAGGTTGATTTGGCTTGGGGGGCCTGAGCGAAGCGCGGAGTCCACGGAGAACGATGCAAAGTAAAAACCATCAAGTGCTCCAACCTTGGGAGAGATGACAATTAGTAGAGACTCATGAGCTGAAACCGTCTATTTAGCATCACGGTGCCGTTTTTTCAGAGACCCAAAAAGTCGACAAACACGAGCCGCCAAGCCAAAATGATGAGAAAAGCTTTTTGAGGAAGTTGTGTGCAATATCATTTAGTTAAAGCGTGAAATTCCTGCAAGAACTTTCGAAAATTTGCAACCATTTTAGTCAAAATTGCCTCGGTGGGTTTAGAGAAAACCAGTCATTTATTCTGATAAGAATCACTCAGTCGTCCTGCAGCAAATTTTGCAGACGCAATGTAAATGACATGAATGTGAGTTGCCGCTAGTTGGTAGTTAGAAGAGCAATAATTTTGAAAGCAAGGAACAAGACCTTTTATATGCACACTTGTTGCAATTGCGTAATACCAGCAATTCGTCTACCCTCGGCGTTAAGTAACTTCTCTTTCGGTGAAATCTACTCACTATGTTCATAATGTAACCTCAACCTGAGGTGGGCAATATTTGTAAAGAAGACATTGAAAAATCTGCCATGTTGTGAGAGTCCCCATGGTGACGGTTAAAAAACAACGGACCTAGAATGGCCATTTCTCGTGATTTAAGCTCTTACTTAACAATAGCAAGGCGATAATGATGGGCTATAGTGTACACAAGGCCCATCCTTAATCCGAAATGCTCACTTTTCAAATCGCACATTTGGTTTGAATGGATCTCTTGAATTCCATCTGAAACAGTTTTATAACAACCTGCTGGTGGACCGAGAAACAGGCCTTAGAGAACAGCACTTGGCATTCACGGTAATTCTGCCTAGTACTTCGAGGAATGTTTCCTCGTTTACTTACTATATCCAGTTTGTAGTACGCAGAATCGATATGTTGAGTTCAAGCTTTTAACGAAAGCTGGTACTATTTCGCTTGAAAGCTTTACGTGGAAGCTTTCAAAGGAGATGTGGGGCAGACTTTCATCAGACGTTACGCATGTGGTTTGCATTTAAGTGGGTATCCGCTTGCACTCAACCATCTTAATGTAAGTACCGCCTAGACTACTACCCGAAAGCGTGTAAAATAACCGACTTGAGAACCTTTTTTTCTGGGGTGCCATCTTTATATTCTGATTCTATATTCCACTACTATAAGGAATCAATCTTATCTGTTGCATGAGAAACTTGTGCTTAAATTTGTGTTTCTTCAGAATATTAAAGCACCCTACTTTAAAATATGTCAAAGATCAAATGAAATTGGAAGATCTGGCTCACCTTCCTGTCGGAAGCGAAGAAGTTTCTGTCAACCATTTCAAAGCACTCATCAAAAATTCTTCTGGATCGTACCGAATAACGCCTGGTTTTGTCCGCGGGGTTATCTGAAAAGAATTAATTACTACGCTGGAGTGTGCTGATTCAAATATGTACACCACACACCTACACATTGTCAAACTGCCTTGTTAAAGTTATCCATCTCTGGCATTTAATGAGTCTTGCGGAAGCAATGGGGCATCACATTATCGTCAGAATCAAATATATCGATATCATCGATCGAAAAAAGGTGACTTTATCATGGGCACAAAGACCCGTACGGACACCAAGTTAATCAAATGGAGGTCGCAGCTAAGGATGTTATTACATTTAATAAAAACAAACACATTTAGAGAAGACGTAATTGGGTTTGGCTGTGGTGTGCGGCATGCAAAAAATTCGTCGTTTCTGTGTTAGGCTGTACATATTTTCAATAGGAGTTTCTCAGCGTAAGTTGGTCCATGTTCACATATATACTTAAAATGGTAAGAACAGCTTTATTTAGCATTTAGCAGCTTTTTAGTGCAGCTGTTCACTTTGTAGACAGCACTTCACCATTCAGTGGCATTTTTCAGTGTAACCGTACTGCCGAAAACCGGTTCAGGGATTCTTCGGTCTTCGGCGACGACAAGCTTTCCCCTTCAGTTCACCGCTCCCGTGCATTAAACATGCACATGATGTGTTGCTTAGTCGGCTAGGTTGGTTTTTTTGACAAATTCACGCTCATCCGTTCATTGTTACCTGGGGATTACTTGACTTGACCCCGGCCAATCCGGCAGTGTGTAGTGGTGACACATTAGGAGAAAAAAGCACCTTTGCGAAGTCGCCTTCAGTAAAACGGTAACATCCACATTGCGTTATTCTTTGTAAATTAATGCGAAAACGTTCTTCAAAACGTTCTGCTCACTTGAACAGGTCTTTTTATTTAGGTGCTATACCGGTTTCATGTCATTTGTTTCCGCACATCTTTCCTGGACGGGGTCACTGCACGAAGTTGTATATCCAGAGGTTTAAAGTTCGTAGAAGAAACCGCAAAAAGCAGTTTTCTCGGTTATCACCCATGGCAGCAACGAGCACAGAAGTGTCACACTATAAGGTAGACGGCCCTTGCTGTTGCATTTGCACATATCAAAACTTGAAGTTTACGGAGACAACCAGCGCTGGCTAACACAGGTTTAAAATACCACCCGCATGATCAGAAGTTCTGATTCGGGGGATGGCGTTAACGACATTTGATGCATCATCATGAGTGTGATCGTTCATTGTACGACTGACCTTAGGTTTTTTTTAAAGATCAGCCTTTGCGGTGGAAACTTCAAACTTCCTCGTTGATAAGTTGAATCTATCTACAGCGTACCGGATGGAGGCAACTGAGGAATCACCAACTCTAAACATTTATCAGTTAGTTTTAACAGAGAATGGTATAGAGTTTACAGAAATTTCAAGAATAACCTAGCACGGCCTAATGATAAGATTTAGATGGCTACTTAAATGTGATGTCACTTCATTTATTGCGTCCTATGTTACTGTGGTAGGAAACACTGCCTTCAGGTTTCGGAAATTTAAAATCCGTTGCCGTGCTATCATTTCTTTTGCTTGACTACTTCTTTTGTCTAATAATCCGCTCTTGAAGTTTCTTGTACATTCGCGACTGTACTTCAGAGCATTCAAGCCTGACCCTACTTCGGCACAGTAGAGCAATGTGACGAAAACTAAGCTGGAGCATATTGAAAAAGATAGTGCCAATACCACTACCATAGGAAGCCTTTCCACTGCACTTATACGAATATCTATGGGTCCAGCTGAACCTGAGATCGGAATCTTGCTGAGCTATATTTTTTAAATTAACTATTCAACACTGAACAAGTAAGAGTCTTGGACCACCATTTGTGTTTACGAATCATTTGAGAAATAAAGCCTGTAATATTTAATTAGCATCAACTCGTCCTCAGCAGTCAGTCCAGACCTCGCTGGACGGACGACCTTGAGGTTTTTGGTTCCTGTAGTGGGCCAAGTGTACTAACAATATCAGCTTGCCGGACGTTTTGGAAAAACTTTCGTTGTCAGAGTTGTGCGCCTGACTGATTTCCAATCTCTGTTGATGGTACTTGTAGACAGGAAGAAGCAGTAATTTTCCAACTAATTCTGAGTCCGAAAACATCTAATAAATAAACGAATGTAAGCAGTGAAATCGGCAAAATCAATCGACAAAATTTGTCCCATCTGGTACTGGACAGTCCAACTAAAGCCTCAAAAAGTACTGCTACCACAGTGAGCTTCGCGTTTTCTTTCTGTGATGCTAGTCCGCTGTATACTCACCAGACCAGATATTACAGACTCGGCTATATCATTTGTTCGTTTCCGTGGCCCGTTAGGTGCAGTTACGATCACAATAAAAAAATGCAACCTAGCACAAGATTCTCCAGTTAGTTTTATTATTATGGATTTGGGGATGAAAACAAATTTGGTCACCTTAGGAGAGTTATCGAAGTTGACGCGATGGGAAGAGCTAACACTACATAGCAAATATGCTTATTCTGTGGCCTTAATATGGTTTCGAGTACTTTGTCACTGAGAACAATACTTTCATTTCAGTGGAAAGGTTAATGACTTGTATCATGAAACCCATGGAATTATGTTTCGGTACAAGAAAATTTATACATATAATCTGGAGTCCAGTCACGTTAACCCTTCATCTCTTAATATTAACCAAGAAGTTTTTAGAAGCCAATACTATAAAGTGAGCCTTTTGCCTCGATAGAATCGCGGAGTAGAGGAATCGTGCACCATTCTCTGGTTCTGACATTTTCTGAAATAAAATAGATGAGCTATCGCACCAATGAAAACAATAATATAAAAAGTATAAACTAGCGGCTAGTGACCAAAACACAAAACGCAAACTAGAAAAACTTCCGAAAAATAGCTCTTGGTGAACTAGTTTTTACACAAAACCGCAATACTGTGTAAATAGGCATTTATTGGACTTAAGAATGCGAAATATACCGGACTATTTTTACGAAAGACCCAAGAGTTTTGGGGTGATATTTAGCATGAAACTTGTCTTCATGACATTCGAAACTGCTTTAAACGTTCACAATATTTATATTTTTTATTTTTATTTGAGGATATTTACATGCGAGCTGTTCTGAATCTAACAGACAGTCACGGTAACGGTTTCCCTTAACTTTTCCGGGATGCTGAAAAGCGCAAAGCAAACGGAACATAGGTAGCAAATAAAGATTTTTACCGATTATCTTCTTGGTGAACATAGCAAAGCATTTCTATGGAATTCGTCTGACCAATTCAGCAATACAAGTTCCAGAAAAACCCCAAGCTGAGTAAGAGTCAGTGAGTCACCGAGTATTACTTCTGTATCCACTTGTTATCTACCTGAAGTCGGGCGGAACGTCGTCGCATGTGCCACATAACAGCTTGCGCGTCAAACAAGAGGTAAAGTAAGGAATAGAAGGATTTCAGCCAGTTTAGAATGACATTTTTCCTGCTTAAAGATCTTTTCCAATAGATGAAATAAAAGAACACAACGGAAAAGGTAAAAAGGCATAACTAGCCATCTGATGAGTAGCCGCACAACGTTACAAACATTTACATTAATTGGTTCTTATTTACCTGCTCAGCATACTGGCTATAGCAGCATTATTCCAAGTAAACCAAGTTGATTACGCAAAGTGAAATCTCGTGAAGAACAACAATTTTTGGTGTGATGAATCTTTCCTAACAAATGCTGAGCATAATTTCTTGCAACAGTTTTCACCATTTCCCATATCATTCTCCTATGTGTTTGGCGCTGCAGATAAGAAACTGAGTGTTTTTACGCAAACTTTATCTTATCTCGCAATTGAACAACATATTCAAGAACGACACAGTCTTGTCCAGTCCAAGCAATGTGCTGCCAGAACTGGTATAATCAAATTGGGCATTTGGGTGTGAATCCCGGTCTGACTTTGAACATCTGATAAAATTTCAAAAGCACAGCTAAGCATTTATCAGGCTTACCATGGCGATCACCGACTAATCAGGGTGCACCTTCTGACCATTTAGTATCAGCGAGATTACTAGTTGGATCGATAATCACACCTCAAAACAACTTCACTAGTTATACAAACTGGCTAACAAACGCGTAGTCCATGAATTTCAGCCCAAAGCTCTCTACAAAGAGGTCACGTGAAAGTCCCTCTGTGTCCCCAGGAAGGTAAAAACATTCGAGTAGCTGAGGTTTTCGGCCTCATCCCAAAACTTTATCTTAAAATTTGGCACAATTTTAGGTACATGAAATCAGTATAGTTACGTTGTACCGATATTCAAGGAATTCTGGGAGAAAGAATGGACGAGAGCTATTTCGTAGTTCACAAAATACAGTCAGATAAACCGTCTGAAAGACTGACAGCACCCACACTGTTTATTGCTTTAAATTGAAGAGTTTAAAAACATACTTTGTATTGGGTCAACAGGTTATGTGCCCGAGTCTGCCTGGACGCAACCTCAGAAACTTGTCATTTGACACTCCATATGGTATAAACGTACTTTATCGAAGCTTCCACCCCACATGCAGAACACGTCACTGTTTTCCCTTTGATTTAGTCTTATGATCCTGCTTCCGCCAGTCATAAAATTTGGAAACATCTCCTCAAATAGAACAGACGACGCTTAGCGGGAAACGTCCTCCGGACTTATAATAAAGTGACAACGCACCAAGATGGTCGACAGCGATTTCGAATCAGAAAGGGAGCACGAAAAAATCATAACTAAAACCGGTTAGTCACAGCGCACTCGCTAGGATAAGTGGTGAACAAGAGAATTTATTGAAAGGAAAATATACGTTCTAATCCGTCTTTTTGGACACGGAGTAACAATACATGTTTCGAAGTCATCAGTGTTTTTTCCGTTTCACGAGTGCTCTCAGTCCTTTGCACAAGCAGTCAGAATTTTTACCATTTTTATGTGCAGTAAGGTGTCAGCCTTTGTTTCCGGTTGTACTTTTTCTCTCTGTCCGCCTTTATGCTCCAACATCTTCAATAACTTTGGTGGTTGGCCTGAATATCCTACAAACATCCTAAGGAGAGAGCTTTCTTGCCCACACACGAGGGCGCGTTCCTGTGTAATGTTTGCTTCAGTGTGGCTGAGAGGGTGTTTTGGTGCCATATTAGTCAGCCACGCGTCCGGCAACCTCTTTCACCTTTAACGTAAACTGATAGCCTTCGTGCTGATTAAAACTGCTAGTTATTAAGCGAGTCAGACGGCGTCAAAACCTAATTGTAAATATCATAATATCATTCCTGTAGCATGTCTGAGAGGTGTGCTATCTTGAAAAACCTTTTAAATATGACGATCAAGTTTACACAACCGACTGTCCAACTGTCTGATTTTCTGTATTGTAAATGTTCTAATCCACGACCAAGATGGTCTGATACAAGACGTCCCATTCACTGATTCAGGCGATTCATAAAACAGCTGAAATAGAACCTCACATCATAACTGTAGACCTGTAGAACTGGGGAAACTGGAGGAGCTCAATACAGCCATAGGACAATTGACTCATGGCTTTTTGTTGGCTTACTTTTTATCAGAAATCACATCACCGTGCGCAGTAAAGTTTCAACCTTTTCGCCGCTGCCGATGCTGTAGAGGAACGTTATTTCTAAGTAGTGGGTGTTATCACACAATAGCTGCTTTTATCCCAATGCTGTTTTGATTGATATACGCTGTGGATGCATCGATCGGAACGGAACACAACATGTGTCAGTCGGTAATGGCACCCAGTGGTAAGCTCTAACAGGTCAGTTAGCTATACTGTGCCCCACACACATGCTAGTTTAACTAAGTTCCGGAGAACAGCCACTCCTTGGTTTTAGGCAGTAGATTATCGGATAAAGTGAACCCGAAATAAATGTTCAAACTGAGATATTCGTTGTGTTTGTGACGAGTTTCTGGTATTAGTATTTGGTTAAGGTTGCTCCTGTCTGCGAAAACACTCTCCAATGCATGTGTCTAATAGTCACGCATCGAGTACGGGGTTGTTGAAGGCGGACTCAAGTACGAACAAAGAAAGAAAGGAAGAAAGAAGGGGGTCCTTGGAATTGACTGTAGACCATGAGCTTTCGCCCTTCGGTCGAGTACATCCCCAAATGCGCTGCTATGGACGCTATCTCAAATGGACCAATCGACTGCATACGCATTATCCAGCCTTGGTTGATTACATCTGAAACGTATACGAACAGCCAATAACTCGTCCTCTGTAAGCATTCTGAACGCTTTTGAAGGAATGTCTCTCTGAGATACTAGTACTTCCATTATTTTAATACAGCGAGCAATATCTAGCTATGCAGTGAGTTTTGTTTTCCATACCTGTTCAAACATAACTGAGACAGATATGATTTTTGGTGGTACGGATTTGAAGATCGTTAGCAATTTTCGAAAGGATTTCATTTAAAGCAGTATAGGCTCAAGAAGCTAAAATTAACCCGATTCGGAATTTTAAAAGCCCCTATGTAATTGAATAAGGGATCTAATGCTTGCACGATTGTGAGAACATATAAACAATGTAGAACAGGCGATATCAATAAGTTTTAAGTTTGATTTTATCCTCTTTTGCTGTCTGAGAAATGGTTTTATAAACCTACAAAAATTTTCATACCATATGCTCGTTTGACCTTTTGCATCGATCTAGTCATACTGTAAACAATGTACCTAGAGAAGTGCACAGTTGTACAACAGCCTTTCACAGCAAAGCGTCCAGAAGGCAGTGATAGCTACGAAACGGTACTTCTGGGCGCTGTCATTCAGTGGCTATATATATATACATATATATATATATATGTATAAATATACGCATACATATATATAAATAACCTGAAAATGAGGAGCAAAATCCATGTTTTTTACTCGACTTATGGATATATTTATCTGTTGAGTGTGCACTGAAGACGTCTTCACGAATGCTGACAAAACGTGTGCAAGTCAATTGCCAAGCTCAGAGAACAGATCAACAGACCCCTGACCAATTACTAGCTAATGCACTCGAGTTACCAGTAGTCTAAAAAATTACTAGCATTTATCTGTAAATCTCTAACACATACCAGAGAATTCGTCACTGAATATACTGAATAGTTTCCTAATTGCTAGATACTAAGCCAATTTTGAAGGGTAACCAGTGTTTCCAGGGAAAGAATTGACGGTGGATTTTTTACAAATGTTTCAGAAATTACCAAACTAGCTGAACTGCAAATTTTTGTACACCGAACGTCTAGAAAACTTCTAGCACTGTATGCTGTTTCCCGAAAACGCAATTCCATTTTCAAATCTCGCTACACCTAAAGTGGTTGCAAAAACAAAAATGAGGTTAGCAACTGCAGAAATTTTAACTACTCCAATTGTATTTTCTGGCTGAAGAAGGTGCTCTGTCCGCCACAGTTATCCGTGTTTTACGGGGTGGGTTTCGTCTTCACGCCCCATGCATGTGCATAGAAAATCTCACACTTTATACAAACGCCGATTTTATCAACTGAAATATTTTCACCTATCGTCAGGTTACCGGTGCTGAACGCCTGGGTTTCCGTTGAACACAACTACTAATCAGTCACGTGATCGGGGCACCATTGTCGCCAGTATCCTTTGTAACCGAGGTCAACAAGCCTACAGGATTACTTTGAAGCTTCAGTTAGCTCTTCCGCTCTTGTGATCGGTTTCTCGGTTTTAAATCCTTGATAATAGCTAAGTCAAAGTTGGATGTTGCTAATCATACAGTTAGATCGATTTTTATGCTAATCACTTAAACCATTATACACTATTGCCTATCGGAACTCGCCAATATCTGGTGGTCCCGTGTATGACATACTGAACAAGGGAACACGCATACAGTGACGTGTCCATTTTTGTTCACATTTAGCTTACACTTACCTCATATATGTACGTAAATATCACACACCAGGCAACCCACCGCAGCCTGAGAGTTCAGGAGTTGCGGTTCACGGTTAAGATGAGTGAGCCACTTGCATGGCTTCCAGTATAATATAGGTGTTAATTTAGTACAGGTACCAAGAAAGCTTTGGTGTAGGGGAGTAAGAAGCATTGTAGAATTTGGGTGACCATGAAATACGGACTCGAAAAATCGAGCATATGAGACACAAGACACCCCTGGGGTAAGATCCAGACTATCGCCCTTCCCCCACTTGTCGGATACAGTTGGACCAACAGAACTGCCGTTTCAAGACGGATGTTTTACTAGTAACCATTTTCGTATGGGATAAATCAGAGACGATTGCGCTTATCGCGGTCTTGGTTTTGTAGGCTCTACTAGAGGCTCAGAGAGTGTTCTGAGATACGCAATGGAGTTGTGAGTTTGTGTGCAGTACACACTTGGATATGTTGAGGTTGTTTCAACCAACATACAAGATGGATTTTTTGCTGTACAGTCATTTGTGGGGGTAGATCATTAGCAAAATATTCGGGTAAAGTTCAGCTGAGTCTCCTTTCAACCCCAATTCAATTTTCAAATGGAGTTTATTGGAATAAAGCATTCCATACATATATTCTCTGCTTCGACGAATATGGAGACAGTCTGAAGCATTCTGAGAGCATCCAACGAACATTTACCACAATTTTGTCATAGGCAGCAGGACGTTTCCCCAGATAAGCTCACACTTTGTCCCTCATGAGCAGTGCTCACAGATTTACCCACCATTAGCTTAATTCTGCCAAAAAGGGCATTATGAAATTAAGAATTGGAAGGTTAGACGAAGTTCTGTGGATTGAGGCAGCATTACAGCAGCGGTACAGCAGTACAGTGCTTCTTGTCTTTTAAGCATAGATTGACATATCTTACATAGAGAAATCTCACGTGAAAACTCAAAAACAAACAGACGATCGCTTCTTAAATCTCACTATCACTGTTGGGGAACTAATAGGTAATATGTATCAGATCTGCATTGTTTGAATTTCGTGTGACCTTTTCCATCTACTAACGACTTCCACTCTGTAAGCAACCAACAAGTCTGGGAACAGCTGAGTTAAACCGAACAGTTGGAAGTTTCGAGGTCGAAAGACGCATTAGAAATACAGAAGCACTACTGATAAACAGTGTTTTTTCGACCCTACTATGTATCATATGGCAAAAAGAGGTTTTAGTTAGTCGATATGCAACTTTTAACTTTTTCCTGATTATTAAGACTCTCCGTTGTTGAAAAAGGGAACACATCTGACCGTTTCGCCAGCTGCTATGATACATTCATGCTTGGATTTGACCTCGGGCGCTAGTTAACAAAATGAGAGCAATCATATTTCAAATCGCCACTGATGACCTGAGATAAGCGCTGGACAAAAACAAGGTCTGCATACTTCGCCATTCTTGGACACATACAACACCAACGCATCCTGACGGAGTGAAGCTGTAAAGGCGAAGTCGTGAGGTTACGGTTTTTGTAACACTTTTTTTAGGGTGTTGTCAATGCGATTTCACTGTCTGTATATAACAGCATATTTTGCACAGTAAAAAAGAAGGTAAACATTCCAGTCGTGGGCTGCTACACAGTTTTCATTAGCCTTATTAGTGATGTACTATGTTTAGACAAAGTTCTCATTTTCTTGTTGCCACTGCAGTACGACGTTAATGCGCAATGTTCTTAGCTACCTGGGACAAAGTCTGAAAACCTATCGAAAGCTTGCCCACGGGGTTTTTTCACAATGTCCCGGATTTAGCTTCAATAACCCTGTGTTCTGCTATCGGAATAAACAAGTTGCTTAATAACGTGTGGTTTGCGCTCTCAACATCCCTTAATTTTTTGAAAAAAGGTTCATATAAATGATATATTGTGCTTATGGGCTTTTGCCTTCGCCAACGAGCGTACAGAGTCTGGAAGTACCACATGATCTTTAGGCTTACGGTCTGTGAAAGAAGTGTCAGCTAATGTGTCACGTGATGTATACGTACGGGCTGAAATGTTGGACCGTTTTACAGTCTCATCTGGGAAACGTTCCAATTGATTTCACGAGCCGGAAACCGGAAACTAATGTTGCTGCACTAACCAGGTGGCTTGTGCTCTTCAAATGGCTTAGTATTGCATTATTTCTAGCTCTTTGATTCCTGTTCTAATAGACTGTGGATGGGCACACCGATTCGTTCTGTAAATCTCTGGGTGTTATGGAATGCAAAAAGGCAGACCACCACTGAGAAGTTAGAGACAGACATTTGTCATTAGGGAATGGCACGGCATTGTTAACACGTATCTTCAGCTCGGCAGATAATTAGAAGGCTAAATGTCGAGTAATTTACTGGAGACGCTATCACTCGAAAAGTGAAACTGGAAATCACCGTGGTTTAATTCAATGACGCACTGAATTAGAAAAATTATAGCTGGTTCATCCAAGCGACCACCTAAAACTTTATAGTAGTAGATAACTAGAAAAAATAATACCGCTTAATAAGCTTTTGACAATTATATGACAAGAATCAGCTACTCAGAAAAATTTTTTTGTGATGGGACTGAAACCACTGGAATAAGTTTTAACAGTAAATATTTTTCAGTGAGACGTTTTCGAACACAGAAATTTCCGGTAATTTTCAAAAGCGGCTAAACAAATGTCCAGAACCACCAGTTGTTATGTCAGAATTCTACGCGGAATTACTTCGTATATTTAACTAGCTAGTGTGCTTTAGGTCCACCACAATGTGCATCTACAGTGATGTTGTCGAGAGCGTAAAATAGAACCTTTTCAACATGTTTGTCTGTACCCAGTTTTAAGCCACATGTACACCCCAGGTGTTCTGCTTATCTCACCACAGTAGTGATTCGAGTGTTTGTTTTTGGCAGATCGCTTCCTGCCCACCAAGTCCAAGATGTATGAACTAACGATTTTGGATTTTTAGGTCTGAACATTGCCAAAATATCCTTATTCAAGTTAAAAAACAACCTGAACTCAACACTTATCACCTCGTTTTTAGGTGGTCGTGGAAGGATGAAAACGTTTTTACGCAAAATACTTTTGTGATGATGCCAACAACACTGGATGTGGTTTTACCTTCAAATGACCCAGCTCTAGCAGCCTGAGGCCACAGCTTTACCAAGGGTCTGGTCATGGCAACTTATCCTTGGTTATCACGCCTTTGCGTATGTGGTCTTCGTAGGTATGAAAGCAAGCCGGACATCCGCTTTGGAGTATCATCCTGTTGGCAACAGAGTATTTTGCCCGTAAATGACGTGAACGCAGTACCGAAATGTATCTCACCTTGAAATAAAGGAATTTCATTGTTCGATACAGTACGCTTTATTTTTATTGAGCTTTATAGTTCATAGGATTTTCCTAATTTATATGTTATCAGCTTTTCGTAAGCTCAGAAACCTGAACAACTTTTTTCTTGTTGGTGGGCTTCAGATACTTTTACAGCGTATCGTAGCTGAAACGTACAAGCATCCGCAAAACAATCAGAGTTAGTGATGTGTTTGACTACAGAACTTAGGGTGACGTAGATTTAAATATATTAAAGTGCAATTCCCGTTGGACAGGAAAGCACAAACACAAACGATCCTATCATTTTATGTTTCTAGGGATGTTGCGAACCGATTTTGATACTTTTTTTCTCGGCGAACTCTTCTGTGGCCGAGGATGTTGCAAGTGTGAGCAAGGGCTATACTTTTGGTGGGCTGCAACGATCCATATACAACTTATTTCCTTATGCATATTCTGCTGAGTTGATATTTTCACTATCACAATAGTTTATCAACACTTTAGACATATTCAGTGAAGTTCTTTTGGCCCGGTACACCATAAATTTCTGTGACAGAGATGAATAAACTTCGATAAACAGCTGAAGCGGAAACATGAAGTCCACTGCCTCTCCAGAAAAGTGGTTTTTTACCTCGCATGAACTTTGCATCATTTGGTTTCAGAAACATAGAAATAACTTGGAACACTAAGATACTAGATTATTACTTAAACCTGCCACAGAGTCAGGCAATTTTGTATCAATATGGAGAGCTAATTTGGAAGAAATAAGTTGTAACGGCAGTATGACTAAATATTTGGGGCTCTGGTTGGTTTTTTGGGTCTTGGCAAGGTATCGGTTTCAGCCTTCACTGTGCTTAGCAAACGTCTCATCTCCTCAGGAGAGATATTGCCAGTGTGCGCATTGATGGTTTCCAACCCAGTTCACGTGCCTAAACAGTGCCTCAAGCAGAGCTGTTACTGTTCACGTGCATATCAAGAAATTTACATTTCCGTTAACTCAGATTCACCCGATTTCTCG
Organism: Opisthorchis viverrini; assembly: GCF_000715545.1. Taxonomy (NCBI): domain Eukaryota; kingdom Metazoa; phylum Platyhelminthes; class Trematoda; order Opisthorchiida; family Opisthorchiidae; genus Opisthorchis; species Opisthorchis viverrini. The sequence continues at coordinate 4,789,253 of NW_008751658.1, read as the reverse complement.
GGATACGTGACATTTGATTAATACAAGCAAGGTAGTCAACCACATGCAACACAATGTGAAGCTGAGAATATACCAGGTACCTTGATGACAAAGCTGGTCAGATGTAGAGCTTAGTAGATTCTGGATCAAAATTTATTGCTTTTCACCTTCTTATCTCTTATTGGTGCCGTGCTAATTTATTTATTCTAACACCAAGCCACGATTTAGGAAAGATTGTGGGTATTAAAATATTAAGCTTCTCTGTCACGTGTACTAAGAGCTACTTTGAGTGACTTAGTTCCGAAAATCCGGGGTGAAGTAAGTGAGCTACATGGGATAGAAGATTAAATGACCAAGTGTATTGGACTCAGAATGTTCCAGATCAAAGTGCATCTCTGTTTAAAACCAAGCCCAGGGGGCTTGGCCATTATTCACGCCATTAAATTCTTCGTTACGTGCTTCAAATCCTCCGCAAAGGAATGCCGACTTCTGACGAGGGATTGGTCGCATGAAATTCTTGAATCACGGTTGTTACCACGGCAAATTGGCTGTGATATAAGGAGAACAAAGCATCTGTTCAGACGTGTTGTTTACAGCAAATCTTGTTGGATGGGACTTTGGAGCTCTCATTGACGCAAAAGTAAATAAGGCTTACGTTCTCAAACCAAAATGAACGTGGGTGAATGCATCCAGTGGATCAGCGTCCACCTATTTTCCCACCACATAGTTACTTTAGTGTTTGCCTTGCGAACAGTCTATTTTCATATCGCAATTCATGCTGTGGGAGCATGACTTGTTTGCGTTGTTACACCCGTCTGGCTTCCTATGCTCCAGTGAGCTGTATGAAATAAGGTTATTCACCGCCATATCAGTGTTCTTAAGCTTTATTCACCTCAGTCTATCCGAAATCTAGAAATTAACTGACGATTGAAAAATACACAGTCAATAGCAATAGCCTACTAGGAAGGTTGAAGTTAGGTTCCGTCTTTTATAATTTGTCATTTTGGGTGGGTTGGTTTAATATAACTTGGCGATTCGGTCGTTTTATAGAGTTACAAGCTACATTTAAAAAACAAACTAGAACCTTCTGACTTGCTACAAGTAAACAGAGCAATACGCCTTTTTTAGCCGTAAGTCTGTCAAGTTTTACCATTTAGATATTGGGCACATTTTTTGAGGGGTCTGCCAGAAAGGTTTTAGACAGGCTGTAGTACAGTACGAGCGCACGGTCAGCATGTGATTATATGCGGCCATATACAGGAATGTGTTCTAACAGTGAAGTTTTGCCCGACGACATTTTATTACTTTCAAGTGTGAATCTGGTTCCAAATAATGGATCTTGACTTAAAAACCTTAGGAAATACGAACAGGCATTAAATGTGGTTTGTAATGAAATTTTGCCGCGTGTTTTTGATGCAATTGCTGATAAAATTTTCGTTGAAAAATTTTCTGCTTAAAAAGTGTTTAAGTCAAAGTCATTCAGAATTTTAGATAACAATTAGATAAGTTTATCTACCAACCTAACATCTTGTGTAATTGAGCTCTTATGTTATCAGGTGCTAAAATGATGGAGAAAGGGTGTCAATCAAAATTGAAGTTCCCTTTTTATCACCTAGCTTATATTTGTTCACTTTGTAGTTATTTCACAGGAGTATCATGCTACAGAAGCATCAGTTACTCCGTGAGGAGAAACAATATGAATGGATATGAATGGATAAACAATATGAATACTCAAGGATAGAATAGGGCAAAACACAAATAGAAATGAGCTCAAATGTCAGTGGTCACCGCATCTTATTTGGCGTTGTTTGAGAACATCTTACACATTTGGCAAATTTATACGCATCTTATAGTTTTTTTAATAAGCAATAAAAAGTATGCTTCCATGCAACAGGTATCTTCAGTGTTTTTGGTGATTGATAATAATTTGCAAATGACAATGGGATACGTAATATAAGTTCAAGCATTGTTGTAGAGCTCAAATAATAAGCGGTACGGAAGGAGTTTTCGCTTATCTGTTGAAACCAAGATACTAATACACCAAAATACCCGGGATTTTGCATGAAATTTAAACCATTTCTCCTCACATATCCTCACATGAAAAAATTGACTTTAACCGTTCACACGCAGGTGAGAAACAACCAATCCATTTTGTTAAATATTTGCTTGTTTCCTAAAAATAGACATGCCTGGCAAGTACTTTTTCTCGCGTTCAATAAGCTTGCCATTGTGATATTTGTTTTCAACCTATCTGTCAATCGATCTTCTGCTGCTACTTTCTAAGGATTCTGAAATTCAAAAGTAAAATGCACTGGATGCTCCGACTATATTTGAAGTATTACGGAATTTTTTAACGACGCCATATCTACGGAACGAAGATTTTTTCTTGCTACTAACTCTCACAGAATGTCATGGAAGTTCAAAAATCTTTGTTACTCAAATAAAGTCAAAAGCATTTCGCTATCAGAAGCAAGCATTTCAAAATGAAAAAAATACTAAAATTTACTTGCTGGGGGTGTAGATTCAGTCACAGTGATTTCCTGAGTCTCTTGCATCTTGTGAAGTTCGGGTGGGTCACAGTGGGAAGCAAGATTAGTTTCGTTCACGTTGACTGAAATCAACTGTTCTTCTGTTGGTGAAACCAATAATTCCACAGTTGAATCCTCCGCAATTTGCCATGAGTGAGCCTGTGGAAACGGGGGCAAGCAATATATGGTCAGTTGACCTAGTAACGCCGCAAGTGAAACCAATTGGCATTTTTATCCAGTACAGGATCATTCATCAATGAACTTTTTCCAATGTCAGCGTGTTCAGAGTGCGTCCTTAACTGGGCTTTGTCACGTGATAGTCAACTATGTCACGAAAGGTGATGGAAGGTTAGCGAACACTGTAGCAAGGACAGAGAAATGAATGTGGAAAGAAAATAACAATCCCATGAAATAGTGCACAGTTAAAAACCATACTAGAGGGCCTCGAAATAGACAAATGAACTGTGACTGCGCAACATGTGGTTTCCAGTTGGGCCTGGATTCGTGTCATATTTTCCGTGTGTGTGTATGTGGCCTTGGAAAAGCGAACATCTACAAACATCCTGGGGACCAATCGAAATTCGCAAGTCCTCTAGCTTGCAGCGCAGCAAACACATGTGCGGTTTCTCCGACAGCGGTCGCCTTTCCCACTTGTCAGTATATTCACATGGTTTCTTGTAAGTAAACCAAAGCAGATTGATATCCAAGACAGGACGCGACGTTTTTCGATGAATTTGCCGTTCATGGTACATTCACCCTCTGCTTCAAGATTCCAATTAAACAAGCGGCCAATGGTCAGTTGGTTTACAGCCATATTTCTCCTAATTTCTCTTATAAAATACGCTTAAGCAAAACATTGATATTCATTCTATTTACAGGAGGCCGGTTGCGCGAAATGTAACGTTTTCATTAAGTTTGGTCCAACAACTGTTCTCTGTCAATAGCCATGAATAGAAGATGGACCTTTGGTCAAAAAAGGACAAATAGGATGAAAATTTTTATACTAAATATTGCTTAAATTCACGCTCATCCGTTCATTGTTACCTGGCTATGTTACCTTGGCTATGGCCAATCCAACAGTGTGTTGTGGTGACACATTTGGAGAAAAAGCACTTTTCGTAGAGTCACCTTCAGTAGAACGTTAACACTTAGATAACTTTGTGTTTTGGAAGTAATAATAATGACTATTGACGGCGCACAAATAAACATTGGTTGATGATGTATGGGTGCCAGCTTCAACAATGACCCCCTTATAATGTTTCGAAGAAAACAAGTTGGTATGTGAATCACTACCCACTTGGTTTCATAAATCAGTAAGGTTATTGTAGCTAGGATAATTTCTCGACAGAAACAGCCACAGGAACTAACTGAGGTTCCTAACAGTCTTCTGTACCAAAGAATAATTTAACTCCCGTTTGTTGCGGATTCTAATAGTTTCTGGTGTTTAATTCTATATGCAAAGATGGTTTACTGTTATTCCTTACATCTGACGTTTCACCTTTGTTGGTACTTCCACATTTACACAAAAAACATAATCCTTGTTTGATTCTTGAAAATGAACTTCACAGTCATTACAAGTAGTAGTTTAATCAATTGAGAGTGTACGAACTCAAGCATGGTGAACCGCTTCATAATATAGGGTTATGAAAATGGAAACGAGTCAGACCAATAAGAGGTAATTATGCAGCAGATACACGATCAGCCAATTGAATGCACGAACAGTGAAATATATGATGCAATTTGGTTTGCGACTAAAAAACTGCGCCGCGCTCTTCGCCATCTTACCATACTGTAGACAAGCTAACACGTGACTGACGCACGCAAAAGGATTGGTCTTTTAACTAGAGCAGTTTCGGGAAGAGCTTAAAAACAATACAGTGGACCACACCAAATTAGGTAATCAGAACATCAAAGATGAAGATGATGATGTCATATCTTAGCAAATCCAAAAAGTTCGATCGATATTTTGCCCCTCAAATGAAGCCAAAAAAGCTGAGAACCACTGCACAGTTATCTAAATTTTGTTCAGGCCCATTAACCGTAAGCATCTCACAAATCTCTAGAGGGATTTGAACTCGCAACCTGCTGACTAGTAGTTGGGGACTACACCCTTTGGCCACCAGCGGTTGGAAAGTGGTGTGATTAACTCATAATTAAAGAGGATAGGGGAAGAAATCATAAAAGAATTAGCCGTATCTCGCACTGTCAGCAATTTTTTTATGGTAGTTAAGAGTATTTCATCCTCACAGCCGTTAACCGAAGAACCAATCAGATTGTGATCACTTGATGTTTGTTGTAACGAAAGCAAGACTACTTTTCAAACGCCCATTGTGAACTAGCCGGGAGAGCTTAGAAGTTTCGGACCAAGATCGGTTCGGATCGTGTTAAAAAGATTGAGCGCCATGTGGCGCAGAAACGGTAGCCCACAATAGTCGAAGTATCGGATTATAACGTCCTATTCCACTACGGTGTGTTTTGACTTTGAAATTTTTATACTAGCCGGGAGGCTTCTCGACCCTTTGTCAGGGAGTGGCTTTACTTACAAGATGGAATCTGGACTGAATTTTTTTTCATGTAATGCTACCAACACATTCACCAACTATACATATATATATATATATATATATGTATTGGTATATATGTATTGGTATCTTTACACAGATATTTGTTTTTATACTTTTGTATATATATATATAATCCTAAGGGTATATATATAGATATCCATGTCTATTGACTACGTTGCAGAACTCGCTGCACTGGTTGTTCGTGTGGCTGGATTGTTGTGTGTCGCATCCATGATGCTTGCTGGCCTTTGGTAGGTCACAGTTGAATTTGAGCCGTTTGCACGGGGAAATTTGACATTGTCCCACAGAGCCACACAGACTCCCGGAATCCACTAGGTCGAGTAGATATTGTCTCTCCATTCATGTTGGTTGTTGCCAAATAGATGAGATGATAGGTTAGTGCCTACGGCGGCGTTCTGTTTGTTGATCAGCGTCAGTGCTAGCCCCGATGCTCGCATGAGCCAGCCAGACGTGGCAGGGTGAAGGAAGGAAGTTAGTAAGTGCGCGACAATTAGTGTCGTCAAAGCGTAGATAGAGTAGGTGAGAGATTGGAATAGTGTGTTGACTGGAGAAGGTAGTGGGTCGCGTTCGCGTTCGCGGTCGCGGTCGCGGTCGCGG